>NC_091930.1:24309736-24399736 GCF_041260155.1 Ptychodera flava
TTTGTAACGATCAACCCAGTTTGTAACCAAAGTTAACCCAATATCGGTTTACTAAGATTTCTGTCAGAAAACAACATTCATGGACATTTTTGACAGAAGTTAATAGAAATTGCCCCTAAACGAAAGTTTTGGCATGTATCTGCACGACTTGATAATATCTTACGACTAGGCCTCTTTCCATATAAACCTGCACAACGTAATTTAATATAATGAGCTTTTTTGGAATATAAATGTGTTTCGACAAGGATAAAAAAGAAAATTGCTCCCAAACATACTAACATGTATATTTCTTCAAGATTTCATCAAATACGGCCATGTTTTTTTTTTTTTAAATTAGGTTTTGTTACAAAGTGGTTAAATTTTGTCACAAATAGGGTTGATTGTAACAAATAGGGTTGACACGTCACAATCAACCAAATTTGTAACAAAAGTGAACCCCATATAGGGTTAGTGTGATTTCGGTCAGAAAACAAGATGTTTAAAATTTCGTTGACCGATATTGGTGTAAATAGCCCCGAACGAAACTGTTGGCATGTATATTCACGACTTAATTATATCTTACGAGTAGACCTCTTTTCCCTAGGAACCTGAACAACGAAATTTAATCTAACAAGCATTTTAGGAAAAAAATGTGTTTCAACAAGGAGTTTCGACATGGAAAAAATGCCCCCAAAATACTAATATGTATATTTCACCAAGATTTCATCAAATACGGTCAATTGTTAATGAAAATTAGGTTTTGTTATAAATAGGGTTGATTGTTACAAATAGGATTGATTGTTACAAATAGGGTTGAAATGTCACCCCTATTTGTAACAACAACCCATATGTAACAAAAGCAGTTTTGGAAAAATGAGCTGTGACACGGAAAAAAAAAATTGCCCCCAAACATACAAATATGCATATTTTATCAATATTTCAACAAATACTGTATTTTCTTTTGAAAATTAAGTTTGTTAAAAATAGGGTTGATTGTTACAAATAGGAGTGATACAACGCTAACGGTAAAATGAGTAAAATTTCATTTCAAATGGTACAGTGGTTTTTCAGAAGAAGATTATAAAATGTTATTCGCATGTACTTGCAGGTATGGTTGCCAAACCGCGTGAAAGATAACAATAATTTAACTTACGTATACTAGGAGTGACATGAGTGAAATTTCAAATGAAATGGTGCATCAGTTGCAGAAAAGGAGGTTTCTAAAGTTACAATGGGATTTTCTCAAAATCCGATGTCGCCGCCAAACCACATGACCAATCCATGTGCATTTCGCAAACTTGAAATTGCTTACATTAAAGATGTAAGAATAAAATTACAATAGTATCGATTCGTTGGTCCAGGAGAAAAAGGTTTTTAAATATTAAACTGGTATTTTCCAAAAATCCAATACGGCAGCCGAGGTCACCTGACTGCAAGCAATTTTACTGGCCAATCATAAAGACCTAAGATCATACTTGCTTAACACCTAATTTTAAATCGAAAAGTCCCAAAAGTAATCAGGAAAAGCCATTTAAAGGTTCAATAGAAAATAAAATTTTACCGCCAGGTCACGTGACCAATCGAAATCTGTCAGGTTAGGTGCACGAGTACCAATTTTTCTTGTTATATCTGCAAGTTTGATAGGTTTAAGTCAAGCGGTATTTGTGATCTAGCTGAGCAAACAAGTCCCGGGAGAAACATGAAAAGGGAGTAGAATATTGATCGTCCCCCCCCCCAAAAAAAAAAACCTAGGGGCCCTAGCCCACAGGCTTGGGGCCCTAAAAATAATTAGCATGTAATGAAGGGCCACCTCGAACCTCGAATATGATCATAAGTGGTGTTACATGAACTAGGTGCCTGAAGTAGGTTAGCGTACCTTGTGAGAATGTTACATCCGTCAAGCATGGCCCTGAATTTTAAAAGGTAATGGCATCTTAATGAATTTATCGCATGAGGTTAAAGTTTGGAACACTGTCAAACATCATTTGCGAAAACAACTGTGTCATATTAAAAAACCATGTCCATATATCAACCATAGACTTTCTTAAGAGAACTTGAAATTCTACTTTCCGCAAAGCACTGATTTAGTAACTTAAATGCCATGGTGAGGCCCTTTTGAAAATCAACATTTAACTCGCAAGCTCCACATTATTTAAGTAGTGTTAAACATAAACAATGGAGAAAACTAAATGTTGCTCGACATGTAGGGAAAGTTGATAATTTGAAAATTAAAATCAGCTATTTTTTCATGTATCTTTTGATGTCGTATAAGGATAAACAGATCAAGATATGAAGCCGAATTCAAACTTTCTGGTTTTGTTTTGTTTTGTTTTATATCTAACTTACAAGGATAAATATAATTAGGATAAACTGATATGTTTAGATTATTCAAACTTAAGAAGTTATCAATATTCCTGTGTTTTTTATTAAAACATTTTGCAATTCTCTTACGGCCACATTGATTGAGAGATTTGCTACGCTTAATATGAATATAACAACAAATGGGCAAGAAGTTTTGCACAGTTTGTTACCATTGGAATGTCCACAGTTTGCCTGAATATCATGCCTGAAAATTTGACGACAATTTTGTCGATGAGGAAACTAAGCATCTAAATAACTTCTTCATTAGTGTATTTATGTTTGACATCGATGTTGTGACTGGAATAAACGCCGTAGTTTGTGAAGAAAATATACTAGTAGGAAAAGTGTCTATGAGAGCCATTTTTGTGAAAGAAGATTTGCTTCACTAGCATTGATGTTCTCGATTTAAAATTGTCATTAATGATTGCAGTGTACAAAGTGATTTTTTAATTAAATATTAAATAATTTGAGGTAATGCAGGAGAAATAATCAAATTTTGAAATAAATTATGACCATGTTCGTCATTGTAAAACATTCTGTCTCACTTCACTTTGTTAGGTAATATAATGAACCTGCGAGAAAAAGTACAGTCTTATTAAATAGCGCCATCTATACACTTGTTTGAGGGTTAATCTCTAATATCGACTTGCAGGTCACGTTACTTTCATCATCCCTTTTCTAGTAGATCATAGTACGATCGACTTTCTATAAAGTAACATCTCTCAAAAGGTGTATGTAGGACAACATAGATGTACGTCCGCTTCCAGGAGAAGCTAGAACGACTTACATCGATCCTGACTGATATTTTATCGAAACATGTCCATTCCTCTTAGTGTGTTAGCTCTTGCAGGTATTGTAAACCATGATGTTTTATTATTAAATCGAAGGGATGTAAACGTCTTAGCGATTATGTAATGATTTTGCTTTGTATGGAAAATTGTCTGTGGTTTAAATAATGATTTCAAAATTTAACTTTCGAACTATTTATGTTTACTAAACAGTCGTCGTCCACGGCTTGTTCGTCATAACTCCAAACGACACACTGGTTAAGCATGGTAAAAGAACACAGTCAAACTGTAAGTACAATGCAAGCGGTGTTATCCAGTATGGTACAAGGGTGAAGACGGAATCGAAGAGAGAGCGATAGCTATTGGAGAGAAAGTCATTGGTAATGACAATAACTATGAAATAATAGGAAACAAAAACGATGTTGAGTACAATCTCCATATACTAAATGCGGATATGAACCATGAAGACCAATACGAATGTGGTGATCTGGTACAAGTCGGCGTCCGTATAAATATAAAACATTTTTACATGTCACCGTAAATGCAATACTTCAACCGGAGTTTACGCTGAAATCAATTTTTGATTCATTCCTAATGATCTATAGTTTATTATGATACTCTTTCGTAAATATGTTTGACCTTGACAAAGCGATTTATTGTCGTATTTATTTGCCAAATATAGACCACACTGCATTTGATTGTATTATTAGAATCAAAATCATCTCAACATACTCGTGCCGTTATTGAAGCTTTCTCATCCAGATGAGTCCAGATGGAATTATGAGAAAGCAATTTTTTATTTTATCTTATTTTACGGCCAGTTAGAGTTGCATCTATAAGCTAGAGACTGAAAAGCCGGTACTAATAAGTATCATGGAAATATTCGTTCAACGAAGATGTTTTATCGTAGGTATGCCACATTATATATTTGGTTGGTCGGGAACTATTCTCGAGCATGTTTTTTTATTGTAAACTCATAGGGGCACGGTCGCTAACCAAACGTTTTTTATTGCTTTGTTTGTTATGAAACCGCAATGAATCAAAATACTTCTTTAAGGCAGAAAAGTCATAACTTTTCATAAAAACAAAGCAATAAAAAGTCGTTAGGTAAGCGACCTGCCCCTATGAGGTTACAATAAAATAAACATGCTCGAGAATGTGTGTTTTCCGGTGTATACGGCCTCAACCATATAACACAGCAGGCCCACGGGACGTTTCGTAGATTGTCGTCGGATGGGAAGTGACTGACACTGTGAGGCCGAAGGCCGAACCTCGGTCTTAGTCACTTCGCATCCGACGACGATCTACGAAACGTTCCGCAGGCCTGTGCCATATAACGCCGAGAACACACGGTACACAGACCTGTAAGCTGGGCTAGGTGTAATAGCTAATACTACAGGCCACCGTCGGCTACCCACCACAGCCCAGTTCCGCCGCCGAAAACAATCAATTTTAATCCAAAATTGTGGTCGATCTCAGTTTTCGAGCACGCCCAAGTATTCTAGATACGCGATGTGCCGAGCTACGCTTTAAAACTTATGCAAAGCCCGCTTTTTACACTGTATGCGAGGGAACAGACCGTATCAACCGCGCCATTGTGAATCTCCATGTGCAATGATTTCTGGGTAGGGTTCAAATGCAGGTCAAATAATGAGTTCAGATAATAAAGGAGGTCAGATAATTGAAAGCCAAGAGAATGTCAAGATAATATTGTAATCATGACCAAATAATCGCATAATAATGGCTAAATAATGACACAAAAATGACCAAATCACCAAATAATGAAATAATAATGATAAGATAAGTTCTAAATCAAGACATCAATGCCGAATAATGGCAAAAGAACCGAATTAACATAATAATGTCAAGATAATATCAAGATAATATCAAGATAATGTCGTAATCATGACCAAATAATCGCATAAGAAAGACCAAATAATGACATAAAAATGACCAAATCACCAAATAATTGCATAATGGTCATGAAATAAGTTCCAAATCCAGACATCAATGCCGAATAACGGTAAAAGAACCAAATAACATAATAAATTCATAATAATATCAAGACAATGTCGTAATCATGACCAAATAATCGCATAAGAAGGACCAAATCATGACATAATAATGACCAAATCACCAAATAATGGCATAATAATGATGAAATAAGTTCCAAATCAAGATATCAATGCTGAATAATGTCAAAACAACCGAATTACCAAATAAGTTCATAATCATGTCAAAATGATATCCATATAATGATCAAATAATTGCAAAATAATGGCCAAATACTGACATAATTATCATTAAATCACCAAACAATGGAATAATAATAATGAGATAAGTTTAAGTAAAGTTTTCAAGATAATTTTGGCGGTGTTCTCACCCCGTATGGTTGCCAAACCGCGTGAAAGATAACAATAATTAACTTACATATACTAGGAGTGACATGAGTGAAATTTCAAATGAAATGGTGCATCAGTTGCAGAAAAGGAGGTTTCTAAAGGTTACAATGGGATTTTCTCAAAATCCGATGTCGCCGCCAAACCACATGACCAATCCATGTGCATTTCGCAAACTTGAAATTGCTTACATTAAAGATGTAAGAGTAAAATTACAATTGTATCGATTCGTTGGTTCTGGAGAAGAAGATTTTTAAATATTAAACTGGTATTTTCCAAAAATCCAATACGGCAGTCGAGGTCACCTGACTGCAGGCAATTTTACTGGCAAATCATAAAGACCTAAGATCATACTTGCTGCACACCTAGTTTTAAATCGAAAAGACCCAAAGGTCATCAGGAAAAGCCATTTAAAGGTTCAATGGATAATCCAATATGACCGCCAGGTCACGTGACCAATCGGAATCTGTCAGGGTAGGTGCATGAGTACAAATTTTTCTTGTTATCCCTGCAAGTTTGATAGGTTTAAGTCAAGCGGTATTTGCGATCTAGGTGAGCAAACAAGTCCAGGAAGAACATGAAAAGGAAGAAGGATATTGATCGACAAAAAAGCAATAGGGGGCCCTAGCCCACAGGCTTCGGTCCCTAAAAATAATTAAAATGTAATGAAGGGCCACCTCGAATACGAATATGATCATAAGTGGTGGTACATGAACAAGGTGTCTGAAGTAGGTAAGCGTGCCTTGTGAGCATGTTACATCCGTCAAGCATGGCCCTGAATTGTCAAAAGTTATCAATATTCCTGTGTTTGTTATTTAAACATTTTGCAATTCTCTTACGGCCACATTGATTGAGAGATTGGCTACGCTTAATATGAATATAACAACAAAGGGCAAAAAGTTGTGCACAGTTTGTTCCCAGTGGAATGTCCCCAGTTTGCCTGAATATCATGCCTGGAAATATGATCACAATGTTGTCGATGAGAAAATGAGGCTCTAAATAACTTCTCCATCAGTCTTTTTATTTTACATCGATGTTGTGACTGAAATACACTTCGTCGCTTGTGATGAAAATTTACTAGTGTCTATGAGCGATTTTTGTGAAAGCAGTGATGTTCTCGATTTGTAATTGTCATTGAGGATTGCAGTGTTCAAAGTGATATTTTAATTCAATATTAATTAATTTGAGGTAATGCAGGACAAATTATCAAATTTAACGTATAAATTATGACCATGTTCGTCACTGTAAAACATTCTGTCTCAATTAACTTTGTTAGGTAATAAATGAACCTGCGAGAAAAGTAAAGTCTTATTAAATAGCGCCATCTATACAATCGTTTAAGGGTTAATAGCTATTACTTTCGTCATCTCTTTCTACAATAGATCATAGTACGATCGACCTTCTATAAAGTAACATCTCCCAAAGATGTATCTAGGACAACATAGATGTACGTCCGCTTCGAAGAGAAACTAGAACGACTTAGATCGATCCTGACTGATATTCCATTGAAACATGCCCATTCCTCTTAGTGTGTTAGCTCTTGCAGGTATTGTAAACCATTATGTTTATTATTGAATCGAAGAGAGGTAAACGTCTTAGCGATCATTTAATGATTTTGCTTTCAATAAAAAATTATCTGTGGTGTAAATAATGATTTCGAAATTTAACTCTCGAGCTATTTATGTTTACTAAATAGTCGTCGCCCGCGGCTTGTTCGTCATAACCCCAAAAGACACACTGGTCAAGCATGGTAACAGTACACAGTTAAACTGTACGTACAATGTCCGCGATTATCCGGTATGGTACAAGGCTGAACAGAGAACCGGCACGAGAGCGATAACTATTGGACAGAAAGTAATTGGTAATGACCCTCACTATGAAATAATAGGAAAAAAAAATAATGTTGAGTACAATCTCCATATACGAAATGCGGATATGAACCATGAAGGTCACTATGAATGCGGTGATCAGATACATATCGAAGTTCGTGCATCTGCATTTCTTTACGTCATCGGTAAGTCAAACATTACGCTTTACTTTTCAGGAAAATGCCAGACTAGTTTCTAATTTTTGGGCGAGGAACCGAAACTCTCTTCATGCTTTCCGGATTTATATATCAATGGAAAGCCCATATCTCTAGCAACCAGAATCAAGTTCTCTACGCTTTTTCATAAATGCTTGAGACATGTTGTCATGGCTACCATCTCATTATTTAGAATTGGTCAAACAATGCAAATTTCAAATCAGTATATTGAAGACAGATAAACGATTAATTTAAAATACCATAGCGAAAAATAGTAACGACGGGTTACTGTGAAGTACTTGTGATTTTCTACACATTTATCATACATTTTACTTCCTAAAACGTGAATATCTTTAGGAGTCTTTATTTTAGACTACTTATAATGTGCTCTATTGTCTCTAAGGGCTTCAAATTGATTCACTTACGAAATATTGTTTAATAGCTAAATCTCTAACTATAACAATTGTGATAAAATAATGTATTTTAAAGGCAACGATCTGCAACTTTTGACATTATTTATATTTTTTTTTATTTAGATTACACTTAGTTCATAAAAATGTTCTTAATCAGAGATGTTTACTCAGTTTTGATTACCAACTGAGGGAGACTGCATCGGGGGTTTCAGTTAGATTAGTGAGAAATCAGTGATGAACCAAATATAGCCGCCTCCATTCAACCACAAAATAGACAGCCTAATTCGTGCAAGTACACTTTCGAATCTTTACAAATATCACATGGTGCAACCGACTGAAAGGGCGGAAAAAGGGGTTTACTCCACTTCGACAAATATCCGGATTTTTTTTACTAATATCGCAAGATTTTGAAAATGTGAGAAATTAAGAATGAACAAATATATTTCTTGTCTATTCGGCCGCAAAATATACTGTTGAGGCATAGTTAGTGACATTATAGTTCAGTTTGTAGATTGCAATAAATATCTGTGGCAATCGGAGGTTACTTGAGGTTCGACAAATTTTGCAGAGCTGCAGCTCATGGGCAATAGACATCATATCAGGTCCAATAATCGTTATCATTCAAGGTAAACTATGAAATTTACCAGGTCCAAGGAACATATAGATGATGAAAAAGGCAATGGGGCCATCTTGAACCAGGAAATAGTGGTGGTACCAGGTGTCCGGAAAGGGTTAGCGTACCCTGCCAACTAGCCGCAACCGTCTAGATTGACCTAAAGCGACAAATTCATTGTTATTTGGTGAATTCACCAAATTACTTTTGTGAGTCAAAATTTGGTATGATGTCAGTCATCATTTGAGAAACAGACAGGTCATATTTTGATACAACATCTCCGTATCTACCGTAGAACTTCTTAAATGATTTCACTAATCTACTTTCTGAGAATCCTTGCCTCACTAACTTTTGAGCTAATAGGCTGTGTCTAACTCGAAAGTCTTCATATGAATGGCATGCTCTACTGTATCTAAGGAGTTGTGAAATATTCACGCCATAAGCTGGAGATGATGGTATATTGCTTGACAAAGAGGGAAAGTTTATGATTTCAAAATTGAAATAGTCTCTTTTGTCATACAGCTTAGTATATAGTGTATTATGTATAATTACAAACAATACGTCTCGGTATGATGCCGAGACCACACTTCCAATTGTTTCTTTTATTTTTAAATCATCTGGGTATATGTGGTGTAGATAATTGGATATATCCGGATTTTTTAAACTGGTGAGATCATCAATATATATGTGGGTTTGTTAAATCGCTTGGCAATCCTTTTACACCCATGTTTCTGAAGTGATTGCGTGAACTCTGCTTCATACGAATACAAAAATAAGTCTGCAAGAAGTGGGGGAGCAGTTTGTGCCCATGGGAATGCCTTAGTTTATCTATGACCAAAATCAAGCGCTTGATACAGTTATAGTCTTTTTAGATGTATTTCAGGTAATATCAATATAATATTAAAAGTCATACATACGTACGTACATGCATACGTCGACATACATACATACATACATACATACATACATACATACATACATACATACATACATACATACGTAATACGTGCGCACGTACATTTTTTTGTTGAAAACAACTTTAAAAAAAAGAAACTAGGATTAGTAGCGATTTGACAGGTTGAATGAAAATAATGAAATAAAAAGTAAAAAAATTCAACATCGATTGGCCACAAAGAGATTTTGAGATTCGGTACGTCGCCGATGAGAATGTTAGTTTTTATTCCCGCTATTTTGCAGCCACTGGACCGCAGTGTGACGTTAGTCCAGGCTACACAGTTATAGAACACTAAGAAGTAGTTTTTAACTGTAAAATGGACAAGGCTGTACCTCCAGGTGAATTGATATGGATAATGAATAATGAAGTGGTATCCAGAGAAAATGAATCACTGGTCCATGTCTGGAGACACAGCTTTCCTCGCGGAGAGATCGGGACGGTGCTGGATTGCAGTTTACATCATCACACTCTACGGCCACCCCTGCCATCATGCGAAGACAAAATACACATCGATGTTCAATGTATGTTAACAGCTTTTATGGAAAGTCTTTTTTGTATTATATGATTTTGGCAATGTCAACATCTGTTTCAAATGAAATCTTTGCTCAACTTTTCTGGGGAAAGTGTGGTTGGAATATTTTTCTTCACGGTGGCGGCGAAGGTTTGACCATTTTTTTAATTAGCATGCTAAGTTACAAAATGGAATTATCAAGAAAGAACATGACTAGAGTTTTAGTTCTTAAGGCAGATTTAACGTTTTTAGCTCAAGTTTGAAAAAAACGAGTTAATGTCGCTTCGTTTTCTGTCTGTCTATCTTCTGCCTGCCAGCCCGCCTGCCAGCCGGTAGCGAGATACCGCTGCAACGGCTGAAAGTATTGAAATTGAGTCTGGTACATTGATTCTGTCATAGAGAAAGATAGATAGAGTCGCAACGGGTATTGTTTAAGGCCTGAAGCGGTTACGTAACCCATCCATCTTCGCCTCGCCTCAGGTTGCTCTCGCCTCTCTTTTCCGAAGAGTGCCGACCATGAATCCTTCGGTAATTTTCGAATTTTCGCCAAATGTTAAGCGAAAGTATGTTCGGCAAAGTTTGTGTTGTTGTTTTCATGTAGTGCTGAGCAGAATTGACGTGCTGGCGAAAACGGGAGTGTTTTAAGCTTCAGGAAAGTGAGTTTTACCCTTTTAAAATACCTCTCATATTTTTATGAATATATAATGAGTGTGTTTGAACCAAATTTGAAAGTCTTTTATCGATACTGTCTGGTTTTACTCAATGGTTTACGGTCAGTCATACCGTCTTTCACACGTGCGTCAAGGAAGGACATGTCTATGAAACTGCTGGTGTGTTATGTTTTGATTGGCGTGAAGCAGTGTTTCTGGCCTAAGAGCTCACAAAGTAACTATGGTTGCTACGCGACTGGCAATACGATGCCATCTCGTCGTATATTTTGCATAATCTCGTGTAATTATCAACCACAAACAAAGTCTCCAAAAAGTTAACACCTTTGAAGCTCATTTAAATATGAAAAGCCAATAGTCTACCGAGACGACCATGGAACAAAAGGCATGCAGGCGTTACCACTCTGTCTATGATACTCTGTGATTCTGTAAAGGAATGCAAAGGATCGACTTTATATTTCTGCACACGTGAACTCACTAAAATAAAAGCCAAAGGAGACATGTATTTCAACCCGCATTTATGTTGATAAGTAAAACGTTCTGTGGTTGAAAATGACGCCACCTGCATTCATTACAAACGTTCCACTTCGACAACGTTTGCAGCAATTTAACCCAATACAACGTTCACAGTGCCATAGTCAATATCGTCAGTATAGCTCAAAGCTTTTTAACCGCCATCTTGGAACACGCAAATGATTATGGGGCGACCGCAGTGCTATTGGCGGGGCAAACCCGGAAACATGTCATCAAGCCATAGAGTTCTAGCATACACATCGTATCAAATACTCCGCTATTTCCGATCATATCGTCTGCAGAGCTATTACTTAAAGTTAAGATTTAAGTTCTTTTACTTGTTTTCTGTCGTGAAAAGTATTATTATTACCGTCCAGTCGTTTTAGAAGATTTTTGAAGACCCAAACGACATCGTGTGTTGCTCTTTGCCAGGGAGCCAAGGAAAGGCGACGACTTATTTTTTTTTGAATAAAATGTTCTCTTTGTTTGTGTTAGTAAATAAATCGAATATCATGTTTCCAATTGAGTAAATCATAGACAGTCTCGATTCTTCCGTCTATCATTCGATATTTACTGACTCATTCTTTCTTTTTTTGTGTTCGAAAAGCCTTCTTGATAACATCTCTCAACACGGGGCAATTGATTACATCTCTCAACACGGGGCAATTGAAAATTCAAAGCCAAATACTTGGCCAGGTTGTATATTTTACGAGTTTGCTCTCATCAGCGGTCGCGATGAAAAAATATATTACACAGTGTCTCTGAAGTCGGTATCATTGCTCTGTCATGTTTACTGTTGGTTGTACGACCAGTTTGACAGTCCGATATTTTCTAAACGATAAAATTTATATTGCCATTCAATATTTTCGCACGAAGTTGCATCTGCATTTAAATACGTTCATTCGGAAGCAGAAAACTTAAAATTTTACAGACTTTTGATAGTGATGACTTGCTCTACTCCAGGCTGTGAAATGTCTCCAGTTGAAGTTTTCCCGCTAAAAGATGCGATGTTACCAACATTCGCGTTTGAAAGGATATATATTAAACACGACTGGAGTAATTAAAACAGAGTAATGGCATCGACCTGAAATCGACATCATTTTCGAGCGTTAACCTTGAACCATTAAATAAATGTCGGCAAAATAAAACATCAATACCTAGACTTGTCACGAGAGAGAGTGGGTTACACAGTCGCTAAACAGATATCGAAAATGTACATGCTTTCCCGACATTTGATTAATTTTATAACGAGAGTAGAACAAACCAAGATGTTGAAGTTACTCTTCATATGTTTGTTTCAGAAGTTTGCTAAAGTTAGAATTATACTTACCGAAAATGGTCGCCGTAGTCTCTGTTAAAAAAAAATATGTTCTTCAACACCACGTTTCTTATGATCGGTGATGTCACATTTTATTATTTTCGTAAGTACAGACTAATGCACTAAACGCCTTTGGATTCTTACCTGCTTGTCAATACTACATTATACGCATTATATATTTCCACTTACTCGTAGTTTGAATGACAAATTTGTCGATCTAAAAAATGTTACCGTTCATGCTATAAATCTGTCATCACATAAAAAAACCATGTTTCGCGTAAATTTCATGATTATTGTCCTTTCTATTAATTTGACGATTGAATTGTTTTCAGTGGTGTTAATTTCCGATTAATTAACGATTTCAAATCGAAAATATTTTTTCTGGTGGAATTTAGAGCTGTTTTAGTAGTTCTGTAGAAGAAATGATCGGAAATAGCGGAGTATCTGGCACGATGTGTATGCTATAACTCTATGGCTTGAGTGACATGTTTTTGGGTTTGCCCCTCCAATAGCAAAGTGGTCGCCCCATAATCCTTTGCCATTTCCAAGATGGCGGTTAAAACAGCTTTTAGCTATTGCCGCGCTTCTATTGGTAAACTAACCCGTACACTGACTGTTTTAGCATTTTTATATCGCCTTCATTATATTCCTATCGATGAAACTGCACAAAACGCTAACGATAGGATTTTTTCTCGGCACGGTGTGTACGTACGGTCCTTACAAATGTGATGTTATAAGATATCAGTTGAAGAAATTGTCTTCATTGTGTTGTTGAATGTGTGTGAATGCTTTAGGCATCTCGACTGGACTTATTGTTCTCATGCAAATTAGTAATCGTTTATATATTTTTTTTATATTTAAATAATTAATCACTGCACTTTTATTGATATGATAATGACTTTCTTTCATTAAAGTGTGGTGATTACATATTGACATATGAATAAAAGTGTGCACTGATTACTAATTTGCAAAAGAACAATAGCAGGCAGTCGTGATTTCAGGGATAAATTGATGTCAAGAACAACAGATCACATGACCTGGAGTGGTATAAGCATGTTAAATATATTTTTGAAATAAGTGATTTAACTCGGAGGGTAAGATAACAGAATGATATCTTATTTTTCTACGAGGCATACTATTAATTAACCTGTTGAAAAACACGTGAGCACATTCAGTTCATATCTGGTTTTCTATCGCCAGAAACGTTTTTCTAATCACCATAGCATGTTGTAATTCCAAACTATTTTGAAATTCACTGTAAATACACAGGCTGATAAGATTAAGGAAGGTGCTTTATAAGGTTAAAACTGTTGATAAATATATCTTTATCAATAATGTATTTCCCATGAATTTATGCGTAACGACTTAGATTTATCTGTATTCACTTTTGTTTTTTGAATGCATTTCCGTTGCATAATTTCACCATGTTTTATGTCTAAAATTCATCATGAATTTCTAGCCTGAGGAAAACCGGAGTGAAACTTTGAACATTCACAGGGCGGGTGTTGACTTATTTTGGCAAAATTTAAATACAGAATCAAAGATAGCATAAAAGTGACACCTGATTGTTAAAATAATCAAATTTAACATGTCAGTCTTACGGATGTAGCGCCTTTCGTTTAGTACCAGGTTGTAATATGAAAATAGTAGAAAGAAGAGAGAAAACAAAACAACAATTAAAATGGGCTGTGTAAACTATCATGAATTTTTTTTTCAAATTTGTTTTAAAGAGCACATCCGAACCTCAACATAAATAGCTACGCCGCAAAATATTATTCATGTAAATAGGACATGAATATTGGTCGTCTTGGACGATTTATCGTGTTTACTGTGGTTCTTTTTATTAAACATTTGATGTAATGCATACTGCTCCCTTGAAGCTTGGACATTCACTGTCTTCCCCACCCGAACTCTAATAAGATACCAATCACAAGTAAGTTTCGTCAAGCGCATTTCTAAATCATAATTCCCAGCTACCAATCTCATTATAGCAGTCGCAGTCACGTGTTCAATGAGATTCTGAACGATACATAATCGACTTGTCTGTGGCGGATTTTTTAAAAATCATTTTTGAGAGTCTATTATGTATGCGGTCATCAGGCTACTGTACCTTTGTACATTGATACTTATTTAATCATATTATAGAATATTCACAAATTGACAAAAATGAGACATCATAAACGTCTTAAATGATTCGTCGGCTTTGTTATGCCTAGGGCATTTTCGTTTGGGAAGAACGTGATATAATTATCTCCCCCATGTATTGGTCGACCTGCTTGGGACCGTCGTGCTTCCGATATTTCTTCACCGCTTTGCACCATCCTTATTGGTGCACGGGCCATGTATTTGTTCGGTATAAAAATACTGAAGATTTAGCTATTATAGCGGTCAAATAAAAAATACTATTGCAGATGAATTGCTTTTATCGATCGACATTAGAGGAAAGGAATGGTTCAGTACATCGTACATAGTGGGGAAAACCGAAACTGTATATGATTTATTACCTGGAAATACAGATATTTCGATTTCTTGACAGATAGAACAAAAATGAACAATAAGCATTTAGCATTTTATTTCAACTTGTCACTATTTTACCTATAAGAATGAAGTCTGAATTGACTCATTAAAAAATCACGAAACATTCTATTAACAGAACGAAAAAGAGTTCCCACTTTACGAAAAAGTCAGGTTTTTCTCAATTTTCATGTGAAAAATGGAAAAGTAGCGGCATTTGATTGCTTGTTTTGGATAATTTATCTCCAAATTGTGAATTCTTGACTTTGTGTTAAATAACTTTAATTTTTCTTTGCATTTGACAAGATTGCCATATTTTGACACAAAGATACAATTTCCATTTTCACAGAGAAAAAAATAATTTTGGTGATGTACATAAATTTACCTCTTGTGAATGGCATGAAAATGAAGGAAAAACCTGACCAATGAATTTGCACATTTTAGACACCAACACACCTCATTAATTTTCTCTGAAATAAATTTTTTAAATAATGAAACGCACCTGTACTTACATTTTTGCAAAGAAAAATTGCATGCATCAAATTGCTCAAGGTAGTTTGCAGATTTTTAAGGGAAAATCCTCTATACAATTGACTACAATATTTTCTCTCATTTTTCATTATAATTTGCTAAAACTGGATGTTAAATGAAGCAACTCCTCTATTTTGTGCATTTTTTACAAAATTTCTGTCCAATAAGCTTGTCAGCTGACAAAAGTGTACATTTAGAAAGCCCATGGTACAATTGCGTTCGCCATCTCAACTTTTGTTCACTTTGAAGTTGAAGTTCAACTTTAGTTGATATTTCGAATCCAACCGTGCCTAAGGTTATTCAACTTTTGTTCACTTTGAAGTTCAAGTTCAACTTTAGTTGATATTTGGAATCCAACCGTGCCTAAGGTAATTCAACTTTTGTTCACTTTGAAGTTCAAGTTCAACTTTAGTTGATATTTGGAATCCAACTGTGCCTAAGGTAATTCAACTTTTGTTCACTTTGAAGTTCAAGTTCAACTTTAGTTGACATTTTGAAGCTCGAGTTGAACCACACCACCCTGGAAGATATCCCAGAATTCACCACTTCATCTTCCCTTCACAAATGACGGCCGTCTAGCGATATAACGGTAAATACGCTAAATTTACTAATTTTAAGAGCCACTACGTATTTTCTAGTAAACTCATTTTCACGCCAGCGATGTTTTATTGCCTGATGTACAAGGCAGTGGTATTTTTTACGAATTTTCATTAGTTCTACGCATGAATTTTTTGATCGAAAAATTGATGCTTTGTAAAGTTTGGTCAAACATCCCATGCATTCACTTTTCCCAGGCCGTTTTTTTGGTAAAATTTGTTTGGTCAACCCAATCAGTGTAGTATCATTCGACTCTTAATGGTACGAAATGTGTCAAACTGTCAGCAAACTCCTATCAACCCCAAGCATTTTGACGTAAGGGGGCTTTATTTCTGCCTACTTTTAGTGATTTTCTAAAATGTGGACGCCTTATGTAAACATAGCCAGGCCTGCAGCTTGGGGCCGGGGCACCAGGTAACCTCGACCCCTGTCCGTTTCGACCCAAGTATTCACACCCTCTTGTTGTTGTTTGTGGTCAGATCAATCCCGGTGCCTTAGTCACTTCGACCTTCAGTCACTTTTCATGTTACATGTACCTGACAACGTTTTACTGAGTACATTATGCAACTTGTTCCAGTGAGAAACCTGCTTGCTTCGAATTCGCTACAACAACCTGATACTTGTGCACGCCGCGTGATACTTGTGGGAGGCCTGGGGTACCCCAGCAGCCCCATTGTCATTTACTGACTAGGGAATGTGTGTCACTGAAGTGGGATGGATTATAGCATGTCATTTACTGATTTGGGAATAAGGTATTCGTGATTATCGCAATTGCTTGCCACCTAAGCAAGACTGGATGAGAGAAGCCGATCCACTTGCCTTGGTGTCTTGACGCCAAATGAGCTGATTCCGGTTTAAGCATTGGACTTACAGCAATGCATTATGGGATATCTTCCAGGGCTGCGTGGAGTTGAACTTAAGCTAATGTCACCTGTTCACTTTCAGTGACACAAAAATTTACTGGTGAGTGTTGTGGTTTTACCATGTGTAGCAGTGCATAAGTAACTTTAAAATAAAAATAGTGCTTACACTATTGAATACATATAACGGGAGAGATAATGCATTTCTCGTTAAAATAAATGTATTTTTTAATTAAAATTGACAGAAATAAGATCATACAAACTACAAACACATAGGACTATTAAGATTTATGCGAAATCATTGCAAATACATAGAAAATATTAACTACATACATTTGTATCTTTGTAAAGACTGGACTGAAATTACTATGGATGGTAAATCTTTTCAAAGTGATGCTACAAAAAAGCGTGACCCTTCAAGTGTTTTTGCATGACAAAGTTCCACCCTACCACTTATCATGTGCAAAAGCAGTAATCTATCCTCTGTGTGTCAAAGTCTAATAATAATAATGTCTGATTTGACACAGACTTTCTCATTTGACCTTTGAACAATTATATATTTGTCCACACCTGAATGGAAAGTGATATTAAAGAATATAAAGGAAAAACTTTGAAAAACTGTCACAAACGTGGTTTCAAAGAATGTTACAAAATATGTAATTACATTCTCTTAAATTCTTTACAAACATGGATAATCTACATATATACAGTGCCATGCAATAATATATCAGTATTTGAAACTTCTATCTTTTGATCACCAGGTGTTTTCATATTCAATCAGAAGATAAATTTAAAGTACAGAAACTGTAAATTGTGATGGTTTTTTACTATTCTTCTTTTTTATTGCAATGTTCTATTCCTAAGGTATTAAAGATACACAGTATTCAGCTTGTCATTTCAGCCTGAACACGCATGTTTAACTGAAAATGTACATGTAAAAAGTGCATTATTGAAGAGTGAATTCTGGTGCAGACTAGAATTCAAATGTACAAAAGGCCCAGAAATGCTAAATGTTGATGACTTTTACCAAATTTCAGCCAGATTGTCTTGTCTTACTCCCATAAGTATGTTTGCATGCAGGGTTTTAAGCCTGTCAATTCAGCTTGTACATGTGTAAACTGCATTGCCATTGTTGACAAATGAATTCTGGTCCGGACTAGAATTCAAATGTAATAAATAACATTGCATTTTACAAATATAGATGCTATGTTGACAAGCTAAATACACATTCTTTTGAGTTAGAATATGCATGTGTACATTGTACACACACACACACACACACACACACATATATATTATATATATATATATATATATATATATATATATATATATATATATATATATATATATATATCATTTTACATACATGTATAAGTAGTGTATTACAGTGTGCAACAGATACCGATGCATCTATAAATGCAAACATGCAAACACTATATACAGTTAAACCTGTCATAGTGGTCACCCTACAGAGCGGTCACCTCTCTATAGTGGTCACTTTGTGGCAGTCCCGTGGCATTTTACATGTTAACCCTTTCACCACCATGGTTTGTCCCAAATCCATTGTTTTCTATGGTAAAGTTGGACCTGTATACAGGGAACTGGGGGTGAAAGGGTTAAAGGCCCTCTACAGAACAGCCACCTCTCTTATGTGGTCAGTGGTCACATGGAATTGCTCCATTTTGGTACAAAACCTGTATATAATGGTCAGTATATCTGACTCTCAATGACCTCTGTCAAAAAATGCTCAGACTGGCAAGCACGAAATAAGTCTACTTGTACTGATTTTACATCTGCATTACAAGCTTTCAGAAACTAAATAGCTGTTCTATGTTTTTTAACAGATTTATGTTATGGAATTTTATAATTGCTTTTATCTTTCCCTAAATTAACCACTTAGCGCACCACCTGCACAGAAAGTAATGCCACACCCACCTCTATAGAAATGCCACCTACATATAGTGGTCACTTTTTCTTGATCCCTTGTGTGACCACTATACACAGGTTTGAGTGTATATATATAGACTGTACATTACAACTACTCCAGCAAAAACCTTTTTGTAAATTAAGTTCTTGTATCTCTTTCAAGTTAAACAGTTCCCCAGTTTTGGTAATGTACAGTCTACATATATGCATGTGTTTGTATATCAGCTTGTGTGTCCTCTGTTAATTACACAGAAAATCTGCAAAATTTCTTAGAGCTACTTGTAAATGTATGCCTGTACAAACTCCCTCCCATCATTGTCATCAGTTTGTCTTTCTGTACTGCATGTAAGTGAAGGTGTTTTGTAATATGGCAGTTTCCCCGGTGTTGTGTGGTGAGGAAATTTCATGTAGAAATTAATGAGAAAAGTCACACAACTACATCTGAGTGTCTCTACACTGTAAATTTTTGGGGGGCTTGAAAAAATTACCCATGTAGGACTTGAACCCACGTTCCCCGAATTCAGTTTGGATGCTCTATACCAACTGAGCTAAGGATCGGTTCAAGTTGGTTTGACATGTGCTGTCCTGTTTGCCTTTTTTCTTCCCAGAAAGAGACCTCAGATTTTACACTGGCTATTCTCCCAAAGGAGATGTTTTAAGGAATCACACACACACACACACACACACACACACACACACACACACACACACACACACATATATATATATATATATATATATATATATATATATATATATATATTATATATACATATATATATATATATATATATATATATATATATATATATATATATATATATATATATATTTGTGTGTGTATGTGTGTAGGTGCGCGTATATAGTATGTACCCTTACCAAAAAGATAGCGCTATTTATAGTAGATATAGCGCTATTTTTGTAGGTTCTTAGGAGTTTTTGGTAGATCTCAAGAGGTGTTAAATAGGTGTCATTTTACTTGTAGGTCTTCAGGAATAAGTCTTGTTATGCATCTACTTAGTACCTAATAACACCTATCTTACACCTACTTCTGTATTAGATCAACTGTAGGCGACAAATAGATTTGTGTAGGTAAAGCACACCTACATAGAACTATCATGACCTATCATACAACTAAAGGAAAATTGAGGCGCCCTCACAGGAGAACAAACGTAAAAGCCGTAGTTGAACTTTAAACCCTATTTGAATAAAGAATTCTGCCTATAGGGGTACACCCAATTGATCATTGTCTAGGAGATTTCCCAGCCTAAAAGTTTGTCGGCTGCAGGCTGGTGAATATTTATGTGACCTTTGCGCTTGTTTTGGTTCCGTATTGCACTGAGTTTTCAACCAAAATCTTAAAAGTAGCCGATCTGAGCGATAGCAAGGAGGTTGGACATCGCATTGCTGGCATTTTTTGTGGTAGTAGCAGTGACTTATTTTATGGTTTTACCAAGTCCAAACATCGAGGATGACATGTACTCTCAGTCCTCTGGTTCGACTATGTGATTGCCATGAATCGTCTGACAATAAAGTTGACAAAGACGGTGCAGCAATGATCAACCCGGAAATAACGCTGATATCGATTCAAGACCAACATCGTATGCTTCAACAACTTCAAGCTGCAGTAATTCTGACGACGATTCGGGTGAGTGGAGTCATGAATTTGAAACGAGAGATGGTTTGACGATAAGAACATTGATGTTTGGTCGTGGCGGGAAGTTCGTAATCGGAGAATGACGGTACCTGTTGTAATATTGAACTACATTGTTACCCGAAGCCATGGAGGTACAACGAGTTGGATGTGGGAATAGAACGATACGCGAACTAACTGAACACAGAACAGCATGGAGGCGAAGCAAAATGATTTTAAGTCAAAATGGCCTGAGAACATCTTGAGAACCCGGAACATTTTTTATTGAACATTTTCAAGTTTGTTTCGGACTAACACCACGATGGGTCTGGTTGATATGTATGTATGTTTTTTTCAAATATTTTTGCTTGAATTTCTGGCCAACTTGATCCAGTGCTTGCCTTCAGCTACTATGCCGAGAGACATGTTCACTTTGTTGACAGTGACAGAGTAATACATTAAAGAGGTGATCCTGCATTTGACAAGCTTTGGAAAATTCGTCGAATTTGTGGAACATGATCACCGGTATAATCTTAGAAAATGTGTAAATCTGAGCGATGTGCGATGTTTGTCTGTGGATGATACCATGGTCAAGTTCAAGTGACGTATATTATTCCACAGAAACAAGCCAAGCATTTAAGTTAACTGGAGTCTAAGCACAATCACATATATAAAAAAAATAAATTTCTTGTGAAATTTTCGAACGAAAGATTGCTAAAATTCATTATTCATAAATTGTAATATGTTACTTGATAAAATGTGCATTTCCGTGCTTTTTAGAATGTAGTTACTGTGGTCACATACATAGGTCTATCATAGGTCACTTATAGGTGCTAGTTGTATAGGTGTGTTGCAGATTTATGTAGGCATGTTAGGTCTGTCGTAGGTCTGTACTAGGTACAAGGTAGGTGTCACAGTAGGTGACTAGTAGATTTCTGTAGGTATCATGTAGGTTGAAATCCTTTTTTTCCAGGTGAGGCAAGTAGTAGGTGTGCAGTAGATTTTCGTAGATATTTAAATGACTTAATTTGCATCTCATAAATATTTCGTTGAAATTACTACTTAACGCCTATGATAGACCTACTTGTTAGCTTGTAGTTTTGTAATAGGTGTAGGTAGATTTCAAGTAGATATCCATTGTTTCAGTTGGAAATAAAGCTCTATACACAAAACTTTCACCTCTCTGTCACCTATTTGTCACCTCTGTAAAATAGCGCTATCACCTACTAAAAATAGCGCTATGTTTTTGGTAAGGGTATGTTGATGCAAGTGTGCTGCACAGAAAACTTGCACATTTTTCAGAGCTACACTGTATGCCTGTACACAGTCACTCTATCATTGTCTTCTCATTGTCTGTCTGTACTACATGTCTATTAACACATTTGCACAGTATATATATGTGAATATACATATATGTACATATGTACATACAGGGACTATGATGTGCTGCAATATCATATGTATGCACGTTCATGCCTGTTGCAATGTAAAGACATAAATAGAGCGTGTCCATCTCAACACATCTTGTTTCCCTGTACACCTGTAAAAACGTTTTCCAGTGTGTTAACTTATTATTTTCCATTTGAAGCCTCGTGTTTCAATTAACACCAATGAAGTTACAAATATTTTAGTATGCTTGCTATGACAATGGGTCAAAATTTCCACTAAATTCATGACAAGCATTGTAACATATCAATTGTAATGACAACCACCATTGTTCATATCACTGGAGTAAAATTACCAAGCTGTTGTTAGTTTGAAATAGAATAAATTATATGCAGCAAATAAACATACATTGGCCTGACAAACTATCAAAGTGTTCATCTTAATTTGTTCAAAGCCTTGACAAGGAGTAAATTATTTTACCTACAATTTTATGGCATTAGAATATTCAGGCAACAGTGTCGCTTAATGTTTTGGATGTCACTGACACTTGGTTCATAATTAAAAGTAAAATGCAAAATTGCTACTAAAGTGAGCATATGTTACTTATAATATTATTAGTGAAGTATCTTAAAGGTACCCCCTTTTACTCAACATTTTGGAAACTTCAAGCTCAACTTAGATGGGTACACATAAAACCGCACCTCCCTCCCCCCCCCCCTGTGTAAATGATGAGTTTCTCCTTGCACCATAGGTGTGCATGTTTAAATGTTTGACCCATTGTTAAGTTCAAAATAGATGACCTAGGCCTATACCTTCAACTGTTTCATCCGATGTTTTGCTTACAGCTTGTCGGGTATTCCTTCTCGTGTCAATTGCTGATTGTTGCATTGCATTCTTTGTAAACACTATAGGGAAAAAGTGCGTGACTAGAGCGAGAAACTGACGCTTTCTCGCAATCAGTGAGAATCTGTTCTTATTCTCACCGCTGTTTGCGAGAAAATTTTAATCTCCACTGGAGATTGGTGAGAAATGGACTCCTTGGCGAGAATCAAGTGTGAGAATATATTCTCACTGGTGATTATGGAAATTCTCACTAAGTACAGCGAGAATTGAAATTCACTGGCGAGAGTCATGAAGACTCGCCGTTCGGAGTCTTTATGATCCTCGCCAATGAAGGACGAGTCTTGATGATTCTCGCCAGTGAATGTCAATTCTCGCTGTACTTAGTGAGAATTCCATTCTCACCGGTGAGAATTTGTTCTCACACTTGATTCTCGCCAAGGAGTGCATTTCTCACCAATCTCCAGTGGAGATTAAAATTTTCTCACCAATAGCGGTGAGAATAAAAACAGATTCTCACCAATTGCGAGAAAGCGTCAGTTTCTCGCTCTAGTCACGCACTTTTCCCCTATAGTGAAAGCTGCTGCTGTTAACAGCCGCGAGAAGTACAACGTTCATATGATTTGAGGCAGATCGTCCAACGCGCTGGGATTACCTCCGGGGATTACCTCCATTGAAAAGTACCTGCCGTGTGCCGGTGCAGTAACGATCGGTGACCTGAGTCAAACGATGGAGGTAGCAAACGAAGTCAAACATCTCATTTCGGCATGGTTGAGACATCTCGCTCCAACTCTCACAGTCAAAAGAATCTTCGCAGCCGCTTTTTCTTTGTCCTTGAGTGCAGCTGTGCACGCTTTGCTATGTAGCTGGGTGTGTTGTGACGTAACTGTATATACTATTAAAATAGGCAGGGGTCAGTTCCTTGTGCCATGCCGCCAGAAAAAATATTGCAATCTTAAAGCTGAAACTATATCACAGGACGAAAACACAGTAGTGATTGTAAGTGATATACAATAGAATTATACTCAAGAGAGAAAAGCACACCTAACTCTTAACATGCAGTACTGCCCTTCCCTTTTACAATGGACTACCCGACCCTTGACCTTCACTAAGGTGAAAGGTAAATATGAACCGAATCTCGACACACACACAGAAACCGGCGGAACGCATAAGTCATGTCACGGTTTTTGTGGAGGACCGTGGTCATGTACAGTGGCTGCGTGCACGATTTTGTGGAGGGACCATGCTGCGTACCATACCATCGTCAAAGATTCGCGCAATTCAACATTTATTCGACCAGTCTTCAAGGCGACAGCTTATGCAGTGAACTGTGCGTGATGCAAGTAAGATGCAGTGGATCGTCGCTCAGACCTGCTTATCCATGTCATGGATAATGGCGTGCAGTTGCAGAAAAAACAGCCGGCTTTAGACTCAAGCACCTTACACAACATGTATTTTTGACCACAGTCGAATCGTGACTTTAAACAGCGTGTATGTATAACCGACACACTTGTTCATCTCAGGAATTTGACCACTTCGGTTCACTGTTGCGGCCGGCCAGGAATGTAGTGCCTTCCATGCCTATACAAAGGTATGTCAAGTTTGTAATCTTTATCCAAACACCCTTTTTATTGCACGTTCAGACAGGTAAAAATTGAAACGCTTCTGCAACACTATTTGTGATTTGTAAACACAGGGGATTAATAGTTTGAGTCGGCTTGCGTCCATACTCACAAAATTAAGCCATTGTTTTGGTGTTTAAGACGTCTTAATGCGCCCTCTCGAGTTCAAAAGGTGTGTATGACCAAGCATACGGCATGGTAATAAGATGGCTGAAATGAACGACGTCGTACTGCTTGTCTTTTGTTTTTTTAACCTGCTGCATATGCGGTCCAACCGAGTCATCGTCGCTTTAATGATCTGAATGCAGACCAAATGCAATCGTTAACCGATTTAGCCCTTGCGTTTGATGCATTCAGAACTGTAATAAAGGGAAAACGGCTCCACGTTTCACCTTCACTATTTTTTCGTTCTCTGTGTTCATGTTTTATTTTGTGCGTTTGGCTATTGGTGTAGATATAAGCCATGGCGAGGCGTAGAAGTAATCTAGATGTCGAATGACAGTGTGATCCTTTGACGCTACGTTTCGAAACCAGTGTGGTCTCTTCCTCAGTCGCTTTTTGATATTTTCCCCCCTTGGATTTTTGTTTCACTGTTTGTGGCTTAATCATTGTTAGTGTTTTGTTCGTCCAGTAAGGATGCTAGAATATTTATATTCGAGTCAGTTGATTGTGTTTCATTTTGTTCGGTCTTTTCCACAGGCGCTTGGCACATTGCTGGGATAATAATCGTATTTAATATGTAGAATGTCTATATTGAACTTGATTATTAATAAAAGAATCACCGTACGCGATATTAGTGTAGGCCTATAGGCCTACATGTTGCCTGGCGAATGGCTATGGCTGCCTGGCTCGGGCCCGGCGAACGCACTGCATAATCATCAATGTGTAGAATGTCTACATGACTTGATTATTTATTAAAGAATAACCGTACGTGATATTACTGTACATGTCGGCTAGCTTAACCGAGCGGCTGTAGAGCTCTGCAGGGCTTGGGCCCAGCTTTGGCTCGTTGTCCACTGCTGCACAGACAGGAAGGGAAGGTGTGAAAGCTTTTCACCGTCCGATTTCATAAATCAGCGAAATTCACGAACTCTGAGCGTTTCCGGTGATAAAAACTGGTCAACGATCAGATGGTTGCATAAAAATCGATCGACTTGCCTCTTTTGCCGAAAAATCGTACCTTATCCTATGCTACTGGCGAGAAATCGTCCTGAAATCAGCTGGGCACACCAACCCAGCGCCGGCCATTTTGAATAAGCTGCATGCAATGTGTGCGCGCCTGCATAGAACCCTTTACAGATGACGTCATTGCTCTTCTCTTATTGGACGCGTACATTGCATGCAGCTTATTCAAAATGGCCGGCGCTGGGTTGGTGTGCCTAGCCGATTTTAGGACGATTTCTCGCCAGTAGCATAGGGTAAGGTATGATTTTAGGCAAAAGAGGCAAGTCGATCGATTGTTTATGCAACCATCTGACCGTTGACCAGTTTTTATCACCGGAAACGCTCAGAGTTCGTGAATTTCGCTGATTTATGAAATCAGGCGGTGAAAGCTTTCACACCTTCCCTTTCTGTCTGTGCAGCAGTGGACAACGGGCCAAAGCCGGGCCCAAGCCCTGCAGAGCTCTACAGCCGCTCGGTTAAGCTAGCCGACATGTACAGTAATATCACGTACCGTTATTCTTTATTAAATAATTAAGTCATGTAGACATTCTACACATTGATGATTATGCAGTGCGTTCGCTGGGCCCGAGCCAGGCAGCCATAGGTACAATGCCAGTCAACATGTAGGCCTATAGGCCTACACTAATATCGCATACGGTGATCTTTTATTGAATAATCAAGTCGTATATAGACATTCTACATATTAAATACGATTATTATCCCAGCAATGTGCCAAGCGCCTGTGGTCTTTTCTGTATGTTTGTGTACTTGTACATTTATGAGCTTGTCGCCAATGTTTGGATTTCTTTTGTATGCGATGATCAGTTTCATCGTGAATAAATTATTTAGCGTTTGATCTTTTTCTATTTCTTCCTAGTTCTTAAGGATTGCTTGATTGATGTCTTTTGTTTTGATATGTGGACTATGTGTGGTAGAAAATATCACTTTATTAGTGTTGTTGCTGTGTGTTTGTTTGTGATTTAAATGTGTTCTTTGTGTTGTGTAATTGTTTCCGCATTGATGTTCGATATTTCTTGTTGTGAATATCCTCGTTGTAGCAATTTTTCATTAAATGTTTTGACTTTGTTGTTACAGTCCTCTTCGTAGTTACATGTCCTCATGTACCTTATTATTTCGCCTTTGATTAGGCCCTTGAAGGTTGATTTTGGATGACATGATTTTCTGTGTAAGAACTGGAATGTATCTGCTGGTTTTGTGTGCGCTCTAGTGTCTATTATGTTTTCGTTGTTGCATCGTTGACCTTTTTAAATGCCTAGGTCAAGATATGTTATTTCGTGTGAAGAACTTTCATATGAAAATTTGAAAGAAGGATGCACCTTTTAAATTACTGTTATAAATTTGTGGAGTTTGTGATCCGTTCCAATGAAGATTAGGAAAATATCGTCTCTGAATCTAAACCACAGTGATATTTTTGTTGTGTGTCACATATGATTTCCTGTTCTAATTCGTGAAACGTGATGTCGATTGGCAATCTCGGGTGACGGTGACGATCCCATTGCGCACCAACATGTTTGTTTGTAGAATTCGTTGTTAAATTCGAATGTGTTGTTTTTCAGAATAATATTTAGCATAGCTAACAGGTATTCTGTTGGCGTTTCTACTGGGATTGACAGATGGCCGATTACCGAGGATCTGAGACAGTTATTCGAAGAAAGGCATCGATATTCTGCCTCTGCCGCTCCGTCTGTTGGGGGACACCGCGACATTGCACTTTTATATGATATCCGATATTTACGGCTACTAGACTATACAGTATCGAAGTTAGATTGGCTTAGCTAGATCTATAAAGGGCTGAAATCTCCGATAAATATCGGATATTTAGCGCGATTTGACAGAATCTAGTATCGTCTAGTATAAAAGCAAGAGTCAGTCCTTGGAAGTCGGGTTTGACCAGAACTTTTAAGGTGGTGAAATCTCTGATAATGTATATCGGATATTTACGCGCGATTGACAGAATCTAGTATCGCAGGGTTTTCAGTAGAAATTTGCCCAGGCGGAGAAATGTAAATTATAGATGAAGAAGGAAGCTGAGGTTGGAGTGGGGACGTCGTGTCGTGGCGGCGGCAGCATAACATTGGCAAGGTATCTTGAACAGCACTTTATACAGTTTTGTTGAATGTCAGTGTAAATAAGTTTGTATTTTAAAACAAAAACTGATTGCAGCGTGTTCATTTTCAAATTGACCGGCTACTTTCGTACTTTGGCTGGCTACTTTTCAGCACTGTTTCGCTCTCTGGCCCGGAAATTCTGGTTTTGATAATAATATTTTGATTTTTCTGATGGCCTTGCAAGCCGGAGATAATATTTCAGAAGTGCCGATGTGGCTATATCATGTAGTCTAGCAATTTACGCGGTGAACTTGTTCCTATCACTGTAGTACCGCGATCAGGGAACGTGTTGTACTGGGAATAGCTCTCGAGGTCAACCTTACTTGCCCGATCACAGGCCGAATTCTTCGAATTCCGACGTTCACATCGGGTAAAGCCGAAAATCGGACTAACGTACAATTACGTTATGCCCGCGAATAGCCGACCATTTCCGAATGAAGCCGACTTTGTTTCGCTCAAACGCGGAAGAGAAAGTCGACGCTTGAGAGTTTTCTTTTCTGCGTAAGAGTAGGGCCTTGTCTGATGGGTTTGGTAGGTTTTTGATCAAATCTAAAGCGTCAAAAGTTACTGAGTCTCATTTTTCATACTTTGAAACGCCATGTTAGTCCATCCAGGTCAATCACGATGTCCTGAATATTCAAGTCGATCGACATCGCGTTTTGTGGAGGGGCCGTGGTTGTGTGCATCGCGGAAGAGAAAGTCGACGCTTGAAAACTTTGATTTTCTGCGTAAGAGTATAAGACTTTGTCTGTTGGTTTTTGGAGGTTTTAGATCAAATCTAAAATTACTTGGTCTCACTTTTCGTACTTTTGAAACGCTACGTCGATCACAGTGTCAAATTTCAGGTCGACCGATGTGTACTGTGTTACAATTGACTGCCGGTGCTTTGTACACACTGGCGTTCGGTGTCGTTAGTTTGAGGTTTTATCAAACATGAACACTGAAATTTAGCTCTCTTTTTCAATAATATTCAACATCACCAATAAATCCATATCAGCTCGCTGATTCGTTTTATTGTGAAATTAGTACAGTGAATTAAAATCACTGAAAATTATGTTCCTATATTTCATTGAATTGATTAAACTGTTTGATTTTACTGTATCTATACTATCGTCTAGTATCGTAGCTGGAGTCAGTCCTTGGAAGTCGGGTTTGACCAGAACTGAAAGGTGGTGAAATCTCCGATATATCGGATATTTACGCACGATTAGAATGAATCCAGTATCATCCAGTATCGCAGCTAGAGTCAGTCCTTGGTAGTCGGGTTTGACAAGAACTGTAAGGTGGTGAAATCTCCGACATACCGTAGGAATATATCGGATATTTACTTGCAATTTGAATGAATCTAGTATCGTCTAGTATCGAAGCTGGAGTCAGTCCTTGGAAGTCGGGTTTGGCCAGAACTGTAAGGTGTTGAAATCTCCGTTATATATCGGATATTTACGCGCAATTTGACAGATTCTAGTATCGCTAACAGTCCTTGTGGAAGTCGGGTTTGGCCAGAACTGTAAGACGGTGAAATCTCTGATATATATCGGATATTTACGCGCGATTTGAATGAATCTAGTACCGTCTAGTATCGAAGCTAGAGTCAGTCCTTGGAAGTCGGGTTTGTCCAGAACTGTAAGGTGTTGAAATCTCCGTTAGGCCTATATACCGGATATTTACGCGCGATTTGACAGATTCTAGTATCGCTAGTATCGAAGCTAGAGTCAGTCCTTGGAAGTCGGGTTTGGCCAGAACTGTAAGACGGTGAAATCTCTGATATATATATTTACGCGCGATTTGATGAATCTAGTATCGTCCATGGGGTTCTCAGTGTCATAGTATCGATATTAGAGTCCCCAAATCGCCGGTAAATATCGGCAATTTCATAGACGCGGCTTCCCATGGAACAACCACAGTTCATTCTAGTATCGTCTAGTATAGATATTAGTCCCGAAATCGTCGATATGTCAAACTGCGATACTAGATTGTAAATATCCGATATTTAAAAATTGTGCAAAGTCGCGCCTTCATGGCCTGTTGCTGTCGACAACTTCCTTGTAGGCCTATTTTAGCTTCAGTGCCTTGAGCTTGCAATGGCACTGATCTGCTGTCCGGTTTATAACAAACTTCTCTGTAGATCCTTTTCTGCAATTTTTTTGTACACGAGGCTGTCGCGACACATTCTCTTTAGCATTCTTTGAATGCTTTGGTCTGCCGAGACTCAGATCAGCAACCTATTCGGTCGTCTGACCAGTTATTTCCACGAGATGTATAGAGCTGTGTTCGGCAGCCATGACCAACGTGAATATTGTATGTTGGTTGTTGTTTGTTAATGTTACAAATACCTGTCGCGTGAGGGCGTTTGAAACGCCTCTGAAGCGGCTCGGTCCGTCCACACAGCGATTGCGGATAGAGTTAATCCCTACAACGGCTCAGGTCGGGCCGACTAAACCGTCTCAAATCTGAAACGCTTCAGAACCACTTCGGAGTGTCCACACATAACTTTCTGTGCCAGTATTGGCCCAGAACCGTTTCAGAGCCGTTTCAATGGCCTGTGTATGAACGGCATATTATATATAGTTCCGTGGTTCAAATCAAACAAACATTGACCAGTAAAGCTCAATCTTCAAATAGCAAGGGAGGAGTCCTTGGGCGAGGGGGGGGGAGGGGTTGTTACTTTGAAATATGTATTATGCCAAAAGACACTTTGTAAATTTTAGGCATGTCCATTTGATCAACAGACATTCAACTGTAAACATTTTCATTTCCATCACATTCAGCATCGCCGTCCAGGTCTTTTTATACTCCATGGTGTAATTATACAGACATACATGGTATAATATTCCAAATTACCAAGGTACATTTTCTTTTAACATTGCACCTCTGCTTCTACAGTACATGCATGTGTGTTCCTCAGGCCCACTTCTCCCATTGCCAATATCTTGTATTGAAATATAAAATATATTAGGATTTCACTGAAATTTTCCAGCTCACAGAGTCAGAGTCATTCATTGTGGCACCAGAATTTTGCCAGCATTGAAGGTCGTCTAGCCTTGTGTTAGGAAAACCTATAAGTACATATAAGTTACTAAGTTCAGTGGTTTTTCAGAGACATGCACAAAAATTTGTATCTTTTAAACCTCAAATTTAATTAGGCCATGTTGATGCAAACTGTCATGTAAAAGTAGTGTACAATTTGCAATTTCCTGAGAAAACTGACAAGAACTTGGCCATTTAAACAAATCCAATCATGGTGCAATGAAGCATTTGATAACTAACACTACTCTTACATGTTCCTTACCAAGTTTGTGGAACTAATTGCATTCTGAATAATTGCCTGTATTTTCACCAAAAGTACCAGATTATCTTTCACAGTATACAAATTTTATATTTTGTAAATTCATTTAACACTAACAATAGAGCTTTCCATTATTATATTTAAATGATTAGAGAGAAATGAATTAAATGTGAACTGACAAATATAAAGAGATATAAATAGCACATGTATAGTTGTGTACCAGTCAAACATACATTTGATGCTGAACACTTGCAATAAGTAGGTCTTTCATACTCTGGTTTTTTAATTGCAAAGGTAATTCTGGAGTTTTAAATGAAAGAGTAAGTGAAAACTACACTGTACAGGTACATGTGACAGCCAGCTATAATACTGTACTGAAATGCCAGTGTCACTTGCTTTGAGACAAACAACTCATTACACCTTCACTAAACTGCTGGATCTACTTTCCCTTGGACCCCTCACCAAAAACAAAAAATAGAAGCATAGTCACATAGGGTCATGATATAAATCTATGAATGGTCATGAATGTGAAGACAGCCAGAATTGAGCTGACAATGTTCTGGTGTACAGTACTGAAAATGAGAGTAATTATACACATGGTACATAGTGAATTTAAATATTTTTGTTTTTTCTTTCAATTACATGTCAATACATATTTTGTATGCTGTTTGGTTTGTATGGCTCAACTAATATGTGTGTTTTATTATCTTTGATTGTAGATCATTGCCATGAGAAGGACACCAACAACACAATAGAGGCTGAAGAATTACATGGGCACATGAACAGTACTTCATTGTGTGTAGAGTTGATAGAGGAGATTGATGACGGAAACAAAACGGATGGGACCCAGAATACTTGCCAAGACTTCAAGACCATAATGAGGAGTAAGTAGTCAAACCCTTGATGGAAAAGCTACATCATATGTCAAAGAAAATCAGGGACTATAGTTTAGGTAGATTCTACAAATACTCAAAATGTTTGAAGCTTTCAACTTCGTTGATTTAAAAACAATATAACAGAGTTTTCCTTTACCTTCCTCCAATTACATGTAGCGAACAAAATTCAAATTGACATCTTTTGATACATGTAAGATTGAAGTCATGGTCAAAGATTCGAGAAATTCCCCTGACAAAATACTGGTTCAGTTGTTTTGAATATTGAAACAAGGACTCTAAGGGGTGTCTTTAGCTCATACTTGTATACATGTAGTTAAATACATATAGCTTTTTTATGTGATGTGTATTTTGCATCATTATAAAAGAATGTAGCAGTTATACAGGAATTTGTTTGGCAATACTAATTACGTACAGTTTCAGACTTTTCAATTCAGTCTAGTTTTTGTGGGTTTTTAGCTTGTCAAGATCTGTTGTTACACATTTAGAAACTGATTGCATTCAATTCTATACACTGTTCTATGGCAGAGTACTAATGTGCAATATTTTGTTCACAATCGGATTAATTGCTGGTGGCTGAGATAGGACCCATACATGTATATGTACATGTATGTACACTCATATGTACACTCATATATGATTGAATTATTTTTTATTTCAACTCTGTAAACCAAAACAAAAGATGAAATCATGTTTATTTTGATACATGTATGCTTACTGTCAAAAGAGAGCATTGATATACTTTAAAAAAATATGAAATTTAAATAGAAAAGGCCATTGCTTTGAATCTTCAACATTTTGCAAATGGGCCATGATAAACATGCAGAAATTATTCAATTCTGAAAATTGATATTACATTAACCCTTATCCTGCCAAGTCCATATTTCACCACCAGGTCAAGATGGTTAAAAAAATATCTATCTGTGCTGACCTGAATTCAACATTAGTAGTACTGAAGCAACAATTTGGACAACAATGCAACTCTAACAATCACATTCTTTTTCACCTCAGTGACTATATAGGTTTCTGTGGCAGCTACAAAGTCACATAAATTTTTTTAGCACACAACATTTATTTCCATACATGTAGGGACTAACAAACAGAATTGAAAATTTAATTGTTTATGGAGACTCCACACAGGGCACTCTGCAGTGCATTTTGTTTTCATTCACAACTGTACATTTTCCTCATCTTTTAAAACCTTTGAAGTTTTTATCAGTTTAACAAGAGGGGTGTATGTGTTCAAAGACTTGTTCATCAAATTTCCTTCCAAAATTATTATAATTTTTTTACAATCCACATTCATAAGTTACCGTAGTATTTTTTATTTAAGTGTGATGCTACATATACATGTATCTGTATGTAATGATTAAGCCCCTTCATATCAATCAACATGATTACATTTTATTCTGTATCAGATGTGTTCTTACATGATTAGGTTTTCATTTTTCTCTGACACTTCTGTGTAGGGCTATATACACTGTACGCTGGCTGCAAGGTCACTTGTAGTATGATGTAAAACTCTGTCTTTCAATTTGAAAATAGTATAGTAGGTCTCCAGTGCTACACTTAACTTTGTGGCCACCCAGTGTATGGTTCATCATCATGTATCAGGACCATCAACTTACAATGATAATTCAAAGACACTAAAAATTTGCATTCATTTGCTAAGAACTATGTATATGGTATATCAACTGCTTTGTACCAGTCAATTACATTGCAGTAGCATGTATATACAATGTATTATCTGTTGAGAATTTGTTGAAAGCATTACTACTAGATATTGCTAAATTGTTGTAACATTGCAAAAATAATGATTTGTTAATTGTAAGGTGGAAGGGTTGAAATTTAAACTTAAGGCTGCATTCACAAACACCCCTTAAGGTGAAGGGCAGGAGATTTCAGGGGACACTTGAAACAATTTAAAACATGCCAGGAGGATCATAAAAAATTGACATTGCAAAGGGTGGGAGACTTGAAAATTTATTGAATATCAAATTCCTTTCAAAATACCTTCTGGCACTTTCATTTCCAGTGATTTCCATTTGCGGCGTGACATAGTTATATGTACTTATGAGTACATGTAATTTCATGTACTCATAAGCTCATATACATTGTAACCACCATCTTCTCTTCGAGTATAATTTTGTCAATTATTCAGGTCCATAAATGTACCAATAATGCAGTTTAAAATTGGGAAAAAATATTCACAGTTTTGTTGTAGACTCCAATGAATAGGGGTCAACATTTCTTGTACACATATGCACTTTTTGCCTGCCAATTCAAGCAAAGTACATTTAAATGAATTTTCACACACATATAAATGTAAAGGAATAGGTTGTTTTTATGGAACAAATTGTAATAATTTTCCCAATAGCCTCGCATGCATTATGATTTGATATTTTCAGACAAAGCATTATATTGGCCACATTTTGCCTTCCTTTGGGAGTGACTAAAAATTATAGCAAGTCAGAAGGGAGGGGATGGGGCTTTGAACACATTGTAATTTTTATTTAAAATTTGTTAGGGGGTATTTGAAAAAATCTGAGAACTTATTTTGGAATCCCCCCCTCCAGAGCTGTTTATCAATGCAGCCTAATGGCTCAGTGTAGAAAAGCATTCAATCTAAGTATGGCAAATTATAACTGTAATTTTGAGATATATTTTGTTTGAATATATTTGTACCTGATGTAACACAAACATTGACTTTTCTTTCAAATCAGATTCTCTCTAAACATAATGTAAAATGTATATGTGAATATTTTTTGTAATGTATATTACTACTACATGTATTCATTGAAATGTTAAATTCCTTATATATGTCAATAAATGGCTATGAATTGTAATTGAATGTAATTTATGCCTATCACTTTCATTTATGACACAAAGAATTTAACTATCACTTTTATCTGTGCACACACTCTATATTTGTACATATTGTCCTCTAGTCATGGTGATTCAATTAAGGAAATGTCTAAACAGTCATAACTGAGTATGGCCAATAGCATTAGAACAGACGAGTTCACCATGTGAAGTATCGTCAACAATTGTTCAGATTTGGAACTGAGTATAATAAGTAGTGTTTAATCAGATTAGTTGACTTTGAAGTGTTGTCAACTATAGTTGAGATTTTGAACAGAGTATAAATGTTGCAATTTTTCAACAACGGTTGACAAACTGAATCACCTTAACTCTGAAATTGAAATTTTTTATCATATAAGGCAAGTACTGCTAATCACGTATGTGTTTTGTGGACTTTTGCTTGGAAAAAATGAATTTCATGTGCAGTAATTTCTCGGGTCACATTATTCATCAGAAAATGTTACATGGCCATATTCGTATCAAGATGGACTCTCTTTTTTTCATTGAAAAATAGAAAAATGAAACCACATTAATTTGTAATAGGATTTTCAAGCACTTTTCTTTGAAAGTTTGAAAAGAAAAAAATTGATTCCATGATTTTTTAAGAAAAAACTCATTTTACCTCAACTTTTCGTAAAGTGGGAACTGTTTTTTCGTTCTGTTTATTAAACCTCGCTGTGGTAAAAAATACTGAAAGCCATTCAGCCTTTTACTTCAGGTAATAACTAATTTATATCTTTAATGAAGTTGGATTCATAAATGAAACATATTTTAACTTAGATGCCACCACTGTTGTAATAATAGGTGAGAGCACGAAGCAAATTAAGGAAAGGGAAGATTTTAGCGTCGACTGTAATGTTACCGATGCAAACCCTGACAATATGGTAAACATATATTGGGATGGCGTCTACAGAACAAGGATTTCCAATAGTTCCTCACTTTTACTCATGGATGTAACAAGACAAGAGAGCGGTGAATATAAGTGCGTTGTGTCCAACGTCTTTTACAACGGCGTAAGGGGAAGTGGAACAGCAACAGTTAAAGTCGATGTACAATGTAAGATCGTATTTTTTTCTCATATGTTAATCACATATGCTCATGCTCTTTACAAAATATTCAAAAACGAAATACAATTAGCTATACAATATTTCCCAGTAATATGTGAAGAAATAAATGAAAACAAGAAATTCAACATTCTTCAAATCGAACTCAAAGCGAGAGCTCAAAAAATCTCAACAAACAAGAAAAAAACAAACAAAGCGCAATGACGACCATCCAACCATTTTTCCATCTAACCATTTATATATCAATCCATCTATTAAGCATTTCTGCATATTTTCATGGTTTTCGTAGCCTACCCGGACGCGTGCATTTATTAGTTCCCTCGACAAACTGTATCCATTTATGTCATATTCCTCCTTAGATTTATCAATTGTAAATATGACAATAACACCTAGTTTCAATGCCACGGAAGGGGATAAAGTATCCATATATTGCCAAGCAATTGGCGGCAACCCTGGTCCACGTAGGCTAGCTTTGTTGTTTGATGACAATGTTATCGATGAGAGTGATGGACGAGAATTGCACTTCACAATTGAGAGTATCGAAGGATATCATAACGGAATATATCAATGCAATGCTTATACTCTTTACTTCGATGGTGAAGAAGATCATTCAACTTATTTGCAAGAAATTTTAGTTTACTGTGAGTATTATTTAAAATAGTTTGATACTTCCCTTTTGCAACCGGACAGCCAAGGGTACATTTGCTTGTCATTATACAGGATTCTGTTTCAAATGTGACGACAGTTAGTGCACAGTCATTCTGACAGCGCGCGAATTTCGCCAAAAAAATATGGCCGTTTCCTCGCATCATATCGGAAGGTTTTACGCGTTATACATCACTGATTTTTAAAGATCGAGGGTTAGTATACTTAAAAGGCATACCAAGTGTGTTTTTCCTTGAAAATCTGGCAGGATTTTCTATTGTTTGCTAAAATACGGAGGATCTTGTTTTCGATCGCGCTCGACCACCTTAACTTTTGATTTTAAACTGAGCATTGCAAAATATTATACTCTAAAACATTGACATGCAATCGAAGAAGATACCTCGATGAGTATCTATCAAAAGTTTGCAGTCTGCCTGACGATCAAAATATTTTGTGATTTAAAAAGAAGAACAAATGTAGAAGAAGAGAAGAAGAAGAAGAAGAAGAAGAAGATTTTTGATTTTTCAAATAAACGTTTATTTCTAAAAATAGCCTCCTGTACAGACAAGTACATATCAAATGAATTCAAATTTTGAGACGAAAAGCAAAAATGAAATCTGACAAATGCTTTATGGCAAATAATGGTCAATTACTGAAAATACTAAACAAAATTGGACTGTAAAAAATCAGCAAAAACTGCAAAATGGCTATGACACTGATGCTGGAGCGAGACGGAGAGAACTGGTGAAAAGGCAAACATGTAGCTATATCACTTGCAACATGGGGAAGGAAACCAATTAAATCTGAAAAAAGCACAATTTTGTTATTGACGAAAGGCAAGATGCGAGGTGCATGAAAAATAGGAGAAAGCAAAACAAACTTCCGAAACAAGAAAAAGAGACAGAACTTTGCAAAGAATTAGGACATGAACACTTTACATCTTGCAAAAAAAGCCACCTAACCGCCAATGAGAAGGGGTATATTGAGAAAACTTTTCGTTGGCATGTACATGCCAACGAAGAATCTTCCCAACTGACCACCCCCTCCCATTCCGTGAGGAGTACGGTGCCCAGGACGAGTTAGGTTTTGGCAAAAGGGAAAGTGTGCTTAGAGGCGAAAGCATTTTCTTTACAACAAAAATTGAATCAATAGTAAAAGTTCCATCAATGTCTACAGAAGCAATGACGTTATTAATACACCAAATGTTTTTGAAAGCACCTATGTTTGAATTGAGCGTGAAGTAATTATATTCTTCAAAAATGCGAGCACAAACTCGCCTTTTAAAAACAGAAACAAGCATATTACTGATTGAGGGATCATGACCATTAATTGCATTTCGTCTTGTTACATGAATTGCAATTTTGGCTGTCGTAAAAAGGAAATTTAAAAGCGCAAAAGTATTCTTGTCCATGTATGATTTATCAAAGGGTGGGCCTAAAACAAACCACCAGAATAAAATCGTGCATTGCTGACCAAGAAAAAGGTGACAGAGTCTACGAAGGAGAATGAACAAGGGAGAAAGACGAGGGCATTCTAAAAATATGTGTAAAAGGTCATCTCTGGCACTACAGAAAATACAGAGAGGATGAGCTATACCCAGAATGAACATAAACGAGCCAGTTGCGTACGCATCGTAGAGAAGACGCCATTGAAGATCTCCTTCTTTTTGGGAATTGGACTGAGATAACAAGAAGTGAAAAAAAGGTTTGATATTTTCCGTAAGTGAAAGCAGATCTCTCCAAACTGTATCTTGACGTTTATTGTTCCTATGAAAATTTGACATAATCAAGAATTTATAAATGCTACCCTTTTCAAATTTATACAAGGGACAATTCAAAATAATATGGTCATCAGTGCCTTTACAAATAAGTTCGAAAGAGTACGAAGGACGAAGAACATTGCAAATGGTAAAACGCCCGGTGTTGATGGCATTCCTTGTGAATTTCATAAAAAATTCTGATCTCTATTGGAAAACGATTTTCACCAGGTTTTTCAAAGGTCAATCGCCGATGGGCTTCTTCCAACGTCCTGTCCTTACACTGTTATCACACTCCTTCCTAAACAAGGTGATAACTCCCTTCTTAAGAACTGGATACCTATCAGTTTGTTTTGCTCTGATTATAAAATTTTCACTAAACCTTTATCACTTCGCTTGAAGCAAGTTTTGCAAGATATCATTCATGTAGATCAAAGTTATACTGTTCCAGGCAAACAGATATTTGATAATATTCATTTAATTAGAAGTTCCATTCATTTTTATAATGACATGATTCTTCCTCTTGGTATTCTTTCTTTAGATCAGGAAAAAGCTTTTGATCGTGTCAGTCACAATTATGTTTTTCAAAGCGTTCGGGTTTGGTGAAAATTTCATCAATTTTATTAAACTTCTGTACACAAAAACTGATAGTCTTGTTCGTGTTAACAGTTCCCTTACTGCTCCAGTTCAATTTTCACGTGGTATAAGGCAAGGTTGCTCATTATCGGGGCAGCTGTATGCATTGTTATTGAACCTCTTTTACACAGAATAAGACAAGATGACAGTATTCAAGGTGTTATGATTCCTAGTTCAAGTGATCGTCTCGAGTACGTTAAGGCGAGGCTCGAGAAATTTCTTATGAATATGCAAATTTGCACTAATAAATATTCATGTTTCCCTGAGCGCGCGCGCTCAGCTTGATTCAACCTGGTCGCGGACGTGTATGGTGTGCGAGTACTCGCGAGTGTAGCCTTCGAGGCTTCAGCTCATGTGGGCAAAAGACCCAAACGGGAGATTTGGAACGGCTATTTATGTCACCCAACTTCACCGTTTCGGTCTTTGGCATATCAAGAGCATTTCGAAATGAACGCAGTTTGACGAAGGATATTGTGGCTACGCTATCATGGTTGCCGCCTGGGGTTGCCGCCATCAGCACATGTTGATCCCTGATGTAGCCCACCACTTGTTTTCGCCATCATTCATCAAAGATAGACAGGGGTGTTTTGCTACAACTGGTTGTCACTACTCACGACATGCACAAAAAAACGTCAGAAACAAAAGCGAGGTCGAGTATTTTATCGATCTCCAAACTGCTGTCGCACCTACGCGATCGCTGAATGTGTGCTGAAATGGACGCGGCCGCCTCGTTACTAGGATACAGTCAGCTGTCTCTACCCATAAAGCATTGTATGTGGTCCCTGGATGGGCTTCCCCAGGGGCCTGCAAGGGATTCCCTGGGCCGGCTAGAGTCCCAAATTACGACAAGAAATTGCCAAAATCCAGCCGCTAAACTTGTTATTTTTTTTAAATCGCTGATTTGAATATTATATTGACATGTTTGTCAATATCATGCTGGCAATTCTTTATCCCAGAAAGCAAGTGCAGGCACAGTTGACCCCAATTACGCTCGTAATGGAGGTCGTCCGTCAAGGGTCAGCTGATATTTTGTGGCGAGTCATTAATACGGGGGCGAAATTTCTTACAGTATAGGTCGCACTAGTGATGGAAAGTGGGGTCAACGCGGACAGTGTGGTTATTTACAGGATATGGGGGAGTCTACCGGCTGGATTCTGTGCTCGAACAGACAATACCATTTTCGAACCAAAAATACCGTTATTTAATGAAATAAATTATTATTTCCGGGATTTTATCAACATAATACTATTTTGCGGAGTCGTTTTTTATAAAATACATATACAAAGTTTGACTAATACGGAAGGATGTGCCGATTTAGCCAGTAAAACCGAAACGCACTCGTCGATAGAGGGCGCCCTTGCGGGAGCCGTGCCTTAACATACTCGAGGTAATGTAAACTTTCAGCTTATGCTGATGACGTTAATACTCTTGTAACTTGTGATACCGATTTTTTGAGGTTTAAATATTGGCTTCCTGTATGTGAGCATGCCAGTAATGCAAAAATTAACTATCGTAAATCCCAAGGTCTTTGGGTCGGCTCATGGCGTGGGAATGCTGATCATCCGCTGAAATTCTGTGGAATAGTAATTGTCTCAAAGTCCTTGGTACTTATTTGGGTAACAGTTACGAGTATTTTTCAAAAAAATTGAGTAAGTGTGTTACAAAGATTGACAATAAGTTATCTTGGTGTAACAGATATGCTCCTGCTATGTCATTCCAAGGCCGTGTTATCCTTATTAATCAACTTGCTGCAACTAAACTCCTTCATCGTTTAATTTGCCTCTGTCCTCCTGCGTTTATCATTTATGAAATTCAGCAGAGATTTCTTGATTTCTTCTGGCAAGGAAACAATTGGTTGCCAAGCCGTACAGTTTTTACTCCATTGAAGTTAGGAGGGCCAAATCTTATCGATCTCTCTTCATGTGTGAAAGCTTTCAGGTTAAATTATCTTCAAAGATACTTGTATTCAGATCTGGATCATCCTTCGTCTTTGTTTGCTGATTTTTATTTTCGAAGTGTTGATAATCTCAAGTACAACTCTCAACTATTTACAGTGAATTTCAGTCTGTTCCGGAATTTCTACCCTTGTATAAATTTGAAAAGGGTAGCATATATAAATTCTTGATCATGTCCAATTTTCATGGGAACAATAAAAGTCAAGATACAGTTTCGACACCTTTTCATGCTCCATGAATCCATCATGAACGTACATCAAGTTTGTTTACAACAAATTTTGCAATGTTTGGATGCATTATTTAGACAAAACATGATCTAACTTTTCGCAAAGGGCATTTGGCGAGTGATAAGAAGCATGGACCAAATGATCCACTGCCGTCCGCAGATAGAATTCAAAATTATGGCGAAGTCACCGTGGTTTAATGACCAGTTAGTAAATACCGCAGTCATGAGCGTTCGTCTTACACTTTACACCCTTTGATGCAGCAAATACTGAGTCCGAATCACTACAAATTCAAGTAAATCAAAGTCCGAATCAAAAATCTTTATCTACGACTGAAACTTTAAATCATTCCATTCGAGGCCCGCGGTCACCTCATTATTACCGGCATAAAAAACGGCATCATCAAGGAATTGTTATTTTTGTATTCTTGTATTATTTGATTCGGATGTAGCTTTACCTACACTTGGCTATTTCAAAATTGAATTCGTTCTTCACTGCTGGATGTAAATGTTTTGCTAGGAGTGTTTGAAGACTGTGAGACAATCATAATTATCGCCTTGTTGTTTGCTGAATTAGCAACCTCAAGAATGGTACAAATTTAATTACCATGTTCTTCTGACAAAAGTCCTGGTATGATTCAAAACGTTTGATAATACGATTGTGACTGGCGAGGCTATATCAGGATGCAATGCATTCGAATGGAATACACAAACGATGTCTCTGTTTTTCTTGTGAGGTGAGGTGAGGTAAGGTACACGACTGCCGCTATGTCATACGTACGGGCCGAAACTTAGTTAAACTTGTAAAATATGAATTTTAGTAGCAGTCAATACTACAAACCAAATAAAGTCGAGGGAAGTCTGTACACCACGGTCATTCCACTGTGAAGTGACCGTGCTTACCTCGTTCGACCATTTTCAGCTTTTGTGCCAGGTGTTTGTACAACCACGGTTCCCTCCACAAAACATGTGGAGGGACCATGGAGGACAGTGGGACCGTGGTACAACGAAGCGTCTTTTAGTTATATTGTACCCATGGAGGTAGCATCTCTGCTGCCTCCATGATTGTACCGATGTCGCATCGCAATTACCAAGTGGCGTCAGAATTCAAAAATACCAAGAAACCATAGTTCCTCGTGGAGGCACTGTGACGAAAATAACCATGGAGGTACAAAGAGAGACTCCTACCTCCATGAAATAACATACAATCACCATGGGTGGAGGGACGGTGATACAATTAAACTCCACAGGAGAAATAGTCGCCATTTTCACACACTGCCTTGCGTGCAAATGCTGTTCGACTCGTTAGATTTTGGTATTATCGATGTGTACGTGATTCACACCTTCCGACCGGCTTAGCATATGAACTAGCGAGTTAACTGACGCGTTAGCATCGGCAAAGTTGTAATGGTACTGTGCAGAACGTACTGAAGTTCAGACGAAATGTTCAATACGGCCCATCCAGCCTAGGTAGTCATACTGTCACATTGTAAGCAGGTGCCATGTGCATCGCTTACTCCGTGACATTTTAATTTGGTCGGATCCAACCAACAATTACAACTAGGCTGTGTGCAGATCGAACTCGAGCGGTTGCGATATAAATGATCGGACCCGCGGACTTCGGAGAACGATTTTTGACTTTTTTTCACAAATCAACAAAGTTTTTACATACAACCATTAACACATTGCATTCTATCGATCAATGTCAGGCCACAATATAAACTAGACGTGTACATGTACAAGTTTGTTTTAGCCGTGTCTGACCGAGCTACTTTGAAATACGCCGAACATTGTCATACGTGTCGACGTGGAAGAAACTCTATTGCTTTTCTTCTAATTCTTTCACCGAAGGCATTCTGAGGGAAGAAGGCTTCATTTAAAATATAATCTTACATGTGTGTAAAAATCGATCGGCAATTAAAATCGTATACCAGATCAAATAATATTCCGTCGCTGCATATGACAAGGGGCCTTTTTCCCGCCCGACGGTGGAAGTGACAACTTCACAAGGATTAAAAAATCTAAAATGCAATTCATTGTAAGCTCTAGGGTAGAATCTATCCCAAATGAAAGTTCCATCACCGTTCTAAACATTTTTAGCGTAAAAACGCGATTTTTTTTTCCCGGCAGTTTGTCTGCTGAGTGGTGCGAGAACACTTATTTGATTTGCTCCAGTGTTCGTAAAAAGCCGTCATTTCCAGTAATTGCTAATATAGGAAATCCAAGTTAGAAATCTCACCCTTTCTGTTGGACTTATGCAAAGTGACAGATCATAACACGATTTAGGTCTTGCTATGAAAGAATTTGTGAGCATTCGCCGCACGGCGGCCGTATTCAAATATGAACGGTCTGCACTCCTGATGATATTCTTCCATGTTTCTTTTTTTTTAAGTTGAATAAATATGATCAAGTTTTGCATGCCATTTTCGCTTAGATGGTCGTACATTGTGCGATGAAATATTAATCATGTCGATATTCAAATTAGCAATGTTAAGATGTCATTAGCGAGTTTCTTTTCATTTATGAGATTGTTTTTTGGCTTTTCTCGTCTTTTTCAGAGAACAGCAATGCGGGGTAAGCCATGTCAATGCATATTATTGCGATGATGCTACCTTTTTACATAATTTTTCTGACTTGTTGTTTATTGAATAAATAAAATAAAATATTTGTAAACACTAAAACATGATATGAAATATTTTATTATGATTGCGTTAGACCGGAGTATTCTTTTTTAAGTATAAACCTCCGGCGACGTATAGATATGTAACGTTCACCTGGTTGTCATTTTCGACCACATATTGGTACATGATACCTTTTTCTTAGCTGTATGTGTTATTAATGTCAGCAATGTAGACTTCAATCAACCTTTATTGACTTTACATTTTACAAAAAATGCCAAAATTTTCTATTAAATACGGTATTCCAGCAGAGCGGGTAACAGATATAAAGCCGATCTGGGTAGGGATTGTGGGAACGACAGGCAGGAACCAGATGGGAGATGAGAAGACATTGAACTTAACACGTATGGTAAGTTACAGTCTTTCTTCTCTTACAAGAATAATGTATCACTAGATTCAAACATGCGTGCTTTTAAGTGCTTCTACATAACCTTTAACACTTCAGAATCAGCGGCAATATCATCAAATGTTTTGATCGAAGGAGAGGAAAGGCCATTACACGAACATCATTCTTCAGTGATTCCCCTCGACGGTTACAAAGGAGACATGAAAGAGGAAGACACTCAGCTTAATCTTATTCCACTGTATTCTGTGCCAAATAAGGAGAAGAAAACCAAAAGTGAAGGAAGGTTTGATGTTGTTACTCGGTCCTATGTTAATGATCAATCATCGCCATTAGACTCTACTGGAATGTATGCAGTATTTCTAAAAGTAAGTCATACACAATGCTTTATAAATAATGTAATGCGGCATAGAGGTATGTGGTAAGATTTGTCATATGTATCTACTGTCCGTCATGTTTAAAGTACGAAGTAATACCCTTTCTATCATACTTCAAATCAAATACTTTTGTCAAAATATTATGCGACGTATGCCACTGGGCAAAATGCTTGATATACAACAATATATACACATATATTGATTCTGTACATGTGTCAATACATTCAGTATACAGTACGTATGCTAATAAAATGCAAAACTACAGTGTACACTTAGTGTGCAAAGATCTGCATTACGTATACTCATGATCTGCATAGAAATACACTACGCATATCAACGTATTGGAATGTTCCATATACAAAGATATACACTGCATATGCAATTAGTCTTCTGTTCCATATACATCAATATACGTAAATATGCTAAGCGCATATGAAACATTTTGTCTAGTGTGCCAGCTAGTCATTCTGAGAGACTCGCCCAATAATATGCGTATCACAAATATGTAGAAATTATCTGATTATTTATTGAACTATGATCAATACTGTTCTCACTTCATCATCAGCCTACGTAAATTGTTACTGCATTAAAATTAAAATTTTGTTTTTTTGTTTGTTTAGAAGGCACATGACCCTAAGGGAGACGTGACATATGCGGAATTAGATCTGACAGCAAGTTCTAGACCTGGAAGAAAGAAGCAATACAAACTCCCGAGACAGAAAAAACACAGTACGCGTCGATACAATTCAAGCAATCGAATAAACAGGATAGTTAAAACAGTGTCATATTCGTCGACTACACATTGCACAAAAAGCCGTGGCAAATCTTAATAACATTATGCGCTCATTAATGCCTAATGAAGAGTAATTAGAAATATTTTCAGTATTACACTAAGTAGGGTCTTTGCCAAGTGCCGGCAGGTTCACTTTAAATGTCGATTTTTGATTGAAAACTTTACATATGACAATCTAATTTTTCGCGTGCTGAGTACATTCACATATAACGTTTGTGTTGTATTTTATGAGAACGTGCATAAAGTTTAAATCCCGTATTTAGTCAAAAACGTTTAATGGAAAGCTTAGAAGCTGAATAATTTTTGTAGCTTGCATGGAATATACTTTGCTTGTTCAAATGATTCAATTAAATTGACTTATCAATCATTATACATTCATTTGTATAACTACAAATGAAAACTCAAAATCTAGAAAAAATAGACTATATACTTTTTAAATATACTCATTTTTTAATAGTTTCCTTTCAAGTAAACTGCATTTTTGGATTTCTATGGATAGTTTCATGGTATAAAAATTAAGAGTGAATTGCCTTTGAAGAATAGGCAGTCGCAGAGTATAATGATTTCAAGATTTATTTCAGTTGACATGAAACTAACGCAGGTCGAAGTCCATAAAATCATGGTAGCTGAAATAATTGTTATCTTGATGTTACATACGATGTTAAATAATTAATGTCATTATTTTGGCCTCATTCGTAGTTATCGTGCACATCCAAATGTTTCTTTATCCGTTCATTCAAAAGCAGACATTCCATTCGACATTTATATGCCGATACATGTAGCACATAATTTCGCAAATAACTATCCCTTTTTGCAGCAATTTGGCTGTCGATTTGGTTGTCGATTTTCTGTCTACATATTAATTTAGTTTTTTAAAAGAGAAAATAGCACACTTTTAAAATATAAAGATCATTGGTTTGACATACTAAGCATGATTTGTCGATTAAATACATTGCAATTACAATAATAGGGTGGATATGAGCATTATAATTTCCAACGATCGGAGTTTTGAAAGACAAGCCGATTTTAACATATTTACAAAATATAAATTAAATCGCTGACTTAATATAAGACACATTGCCTATATCTAAATTGCGAGAGATACCCGTAGGCAGTGGCATTGCCATATTGACAATGTTAAGTGGCGTTAGCTATCGAAGAGCGCTCGGGAGGAATTTTTCATCCTTTCAACCGGCGGGCAATTAAGGTCAAGCTTTACTAGTAGTCTGCGAGCAATTAAAGAAAAAAAGATAGGTTGTCTGGCTGGGAGAAGACTAATATTCAGTGTTTTCGGAAGGTTGCCAAAAAGGAAAGAACAGCGGATATCGCAGAGAGACAGTGATGTGTTTTCTTGTGGTGTAAGCAGATGAAAGAAAATAAAACAATTTTTTTTTCATGGGAATGTTCTCAACTCGTTGTGGGAGACAGCAGTGACAATATTTTACATCAAAAAGCGTTGACTATGGAGTAGTATACCAACTTGTGTTACCGAAACTGAGGTGGCTAATGAAAAACATTTTTAATAATGATTCCAAATGGTAGCATTTAAAATTATTCTCGCTATCATTTTTTATTTTAACATTAAATAACATTCGAATTGTAAATCAATTTTCAGTTTCATGATTAACTTCATTTTGTTAATGGCAATCTTGACTTAAAGTTTTTTTTTTTATATTTGAATTCCGAATAAAGTTTGAATCATTTAAAAAGGCAGTTAATTTGAGTTTGTTTGGAATTTTGATTTATATTCAAAATAAACGTTGCTTTACTTCTCAGCTTGTTTTATTTTTTATCGCAAAATAGAATTTAATTTTTATAATTTTTCATTTTGTTTTTCCGCCAGATTTTTTTATTAAAGTCACACTTATTTTAAGCTTCCCTCTGATTTGCAATTAAACTTTTAATATTCAACATCAAGGTCATTCCGTTTCTTATTTTCTTTTTGATTGTTGCTTCGATCTTCATTTTGATTCTAGTGTTTTTTATTTCATTTCTATTTTTGTTCCAAGAAATTATTTTACGCTTTTTTTTATTTATATTTTAGTTTCATTATCCTTAACTTTGATTTTATCTTCGCGTTAACATTAAATACACATTTATTTTCATCTTTTAACCTTTTGGCGAATCTGCCAATATTATGATCACACGATATCATTGGACGAATGATTAAATTGAGGAAATTAAACTGTGAGAATTTAATTAGGAAATTTTGGTGAGACATCTCAAATCGCATTGCAATTTTACTAAGTTATCAGTTTCAATATGTCCTCGCTACCGCGGCTACACAGGGCGATGACAAGAACAGGCATGTGCCACCGTTGAATTATTGAATATGTCCGAACCAGGAAGCTGACTCCCTGCACCCATAAAAATAATGATATTTTTGTATCTTTTACATTAAACAAAGCTAACACGTGCTTATGTTGCCCCTTCAGAATAATTGGTCTGTCACTCACAGTTGATGGAGCATCTATCCATCACTCACACTTTAGTGTGCTTCTACTGACATAGGAATCGAAACCTCAATATAACAAATAAAGATACCATCGATATAAAATTGGTCGAATCCTTTCGCCCAAGCTCTGTTCTAACACAAGGGTGAGCTGACAAAGTCGCAAACATCTAGCCATGTGTATTCCAATATATCAGCAATTGTTAAGGATTTGCTTGAGAAATTTTAGGGAATTTATACCTTTATTATGTTGCATGTGAAGGTTTCCTTTGACATGGGATATTTGCTTTCTTATTGACCCGTGCTTAGTGGTTTTTTCTAATGAAACAACGTATACCATCCGGGTCTAACTGTCATGTGAGCATTTAAAAACTAAAAACTGTCTTAATAATATTATTTCAAAACCTTTATAATAACCGTGATGACCAAACTTAAAGGGAGTTATATCGGTCCTGTGTAAGCCTTTATTAGTTAAAGACATGTTTATGTTGAACTTCATAATTCTTATCAGTATCTCGGCCGTATGCAGACAACAGCGGAAGTACATGTAGTTTCACTCTAAGGATATAAGGTTTGGTCAGATATGAGATTTGCAAAGTTGCATCGGGTTTATTTTACACGCCAATATTGTTTAGGATAACACTCCACTTGCTAATTCTGTTTTTCTTTTTTGTATAACGAATGACCTGAAAAAGAGAACATTGTGAAAACACTTTAATTACGTGACAAGAACAAGACTTTAAATTCTTCGTTGCTTCTAGTGCAGATCTAATTGTGAATTTTTTCTCTTTGAAATTCGATATTCAGGTAATGCCGGCAGTGCTATATATGATTCAGACTTATGAAAAGTGTCTTAATTTTCAGAAAGAAACTACCGGAAACCCGGTTTACATGTACTTCTTAACAAGCATTTATAACTGCTACTTCCTAAAAATACGACAACAATACTATCAATTAGCGATCATAAGGTGAAAGACAAATTTTGAAACTCGATTATGAAAGGTGCACTTCATTGTTATGAAATACGATGGTTTCAACCGGGACACGAACTCACAACGCACGGCACCCAATCACCTACGCACAGGCCAACAGACAAACCGCTCGGCTAAATCCCCAATCTCAAAAAAGATTGGTTCAATAACCGAGCTAAGGAAGATGAAGCAAGTTCGCGCTGCAAGGTAGTTTGTCATCCACGTACCAGTGAATATACATCAAAATCAGTTCCAATGATCGTTATAATTCAAGGTAACTATGAAATTTATAAGGTCCAAGGAACATAACGATGATGAAAAAGGCAATGGGGCCATCTTTAACCGCGAAATAGGATCAGTGAATGTGTGATTCAAAACGATGCTTGTTCATACTTCCTCAGTAACTGGTTTCTTGATAATCGTCATCGTACAATTATATGTCCGTAATGTAACTGTATGTTTACAAATACATAAGAGAGACAGAGACATTGTAAAGCTCTTGCGCGAAAAAGGCGCCACCTTTAACATTTGAAAGATGTGTTAAACAGGAAATAAGACACATGTATGGAAAAAGGCACTAATCATCGACCTTGATGCAGACGATCAAAATATTTAATTTTTTTGTTATTTTTTCAATTAGAACTCTGCACAATATGGCTGGAGATTTCAGTTGTATTCTACCATAAACCTTCAGTCACTATTTCGTCTCATTTGAGGGGACGCTGCACCCAACACAGGATATTTTGCTAAAAAATCACCTTTTTGCAAAGTTTATTCAATTTAAATTAATATGTAAACCGAAGATTAAAATATTGGTTGGGTTTACCTTTAAGCTTGTTAAGCAGTCAAAAGTTGCATGATAAAGAAGTGTTAATTTTTGTAAATGCATGCAAATCACCCGATTTCCTGGCTTCTTTTTCCCCTCAATTTGAAAATGTCCAAAGAATTTAACTCCACTCTGGCAGGATCACATTTTCTGAACTTTTTACATTATGTTCTTTAAATGCTATTTAAGAAATAAATTGTTTTGTTTGGCAATAATGTTGTTACACTTTGAATAAGAGGCATTTTAATTTTGCTGATCATGATTTTAATCAATGTTATGAGTGTCAGTCTTTAAACCCTTGCCATTTTAGAATGAGGATAGATAACACTGCATAAAAGCGCTTTAACACTTACTGTATTAACATGGATTATTGCCTGTATTTTACCTGAAGAGTGCATATACAGATGAATACAGTCAAGAATCCATTTTTTGTATTCAGCAAGCCTGTATTCATGTGGATTCATGTGAATTCACGTGTATTATACTATAATACAGGCAACTCATTAATGTGAATTTATCTGAATTATTGGGTTTTCATGCAGTGTAATGAGTTGCCTGTATTATAGAATAATACACGTGAATTCACATGAATCCACATGAATACAGGCTTGCTGAATACAAAAAATGGATTCTTGACTGTATTCATCTGTATATGCACTCTTCAGATAAAATACAGGCACTAATCCATGTTAATACAGTAAGTATTATTGGGTTTTTCATGCAGTGTTTCTCTTTTTTCTACATATACTCTTCTTTAAAGTGAAATATTACATTTCTGAAAATAACATCAAGTTTTTGACTTGAATTAATTTTTACCTTTAATACCAAAATTAGGGTTTTTGCCCAAATATACACCCATTTCATCCTTTGGGTAAATTACTGTTACTATATTAAACTTTAGAGTCTCTGCTTTTTGAAAATACATAGTATAAGTGGGTTTCCATGTCATCTTTGATGAGAAATATTGCTTTGAAAAACTCTGTGTTGGCAACATGCAGCTCTACCTTAATCTCACTATTGATGTATGGTAAATCATTGCTTGTTTCTCTTTTTGTTGAATGTGTTATTTTTACCTCCTCATGATCTTTGGTTACTTTCTTTAGAATTGCCGACAGTTCGGCGAAGGGCGTCATTTGTTTGGATATTTGTCCAAGCTTGTTAGGATTATCGAATCAATTTTCAAAAATCGATAGTAATGGATATTTTATATCTAAACTCAACAAACTCTTTATCCGATATGGAGTTACTATAGGTTGTTCAATACAATGCCGGCAAGTGCTGTGGACTCTAATGCAATGGTGCTGAATACAAATAGTTGTAACTAAACAAATAGTTGTAACTATTTCTTGTTTTTTTTCCTGCAGAGGAGTTGATGTTATTGGAAAATATATAGTATGTTTAAATAGATGGCTTCATCTGTCCAGCTGTATGAGTTAATATCGTTACACAAATTAGAAAAATGTAATATATATATTTTACTCATTTTATGTGTTCCTGTTGTCTGATTAATCTAGTACGTATATCAACAATGTCTCGTCCGTATCTTTCCAATGACACTCTGCATCGACCCCTACATTTATTTAGCTCTACGTATTTCCAGATAAAGTTAAAAAAATCATTCGAAAGAGCAAAGTTTGAAATATAAGATAACGTTCATTTCTGCATGAAAACCCTGTAATTCTTACAAAAGTAGCATTGACTCTTGCCTGTATAATCAACATTCATCCTTTCAAAAAAGCATCGACATCTGCTTTTATAGGAGTATGCTGTCAAAATATCGCACCAACAGGCTGTAATTAACATTTCTTTACAGTCAAATCAGCTTTTTCTGTAGTTTTCTCAAACGGAAGTGAACTTATCATGCCCCACGCGTAACAATATTGCGGTACGCACGGCAAATATACGTTGTATTTGTACAGGGGACATCTTTAGATCTCATATTCGAAAGAAAATTTAGTCTAACCATGCAACAGACAAGTGGTAGAAAAGTGCCTTTATTCATTTATTGTATGATGAGACGACACGTAAACGCAATTAAGCAGATACAAACAAAAAACACTTAAATATTCGCATAGTCCAAGAGGGAGAGTGTTGGTTTAGATATGGTGGTTCTCATTTTTGATTAATTTGCCTCTATTTGGGAAGTAGCCTTGCATTCAAGTAATGCTGCACAATACTCACTCTGCATGATGTCCTGTAGACCGTGAGGCAAAAAAGGTTTTACCGACTTGATATTATCCCCGTAAACCTAACAGTCTACTGCCAATAAACTTTGCCGTATGTGTGATATAGTTTGACAAAATATAGCCCTACACAACTGTAGTTAGTTGGATGAAACACTAAGTGATTATCGGCAACTCAGGGTATGCTCTGCATGATCTTATCCAGCTAAAGTAGACCGGAAAATTTATTTAAATACCAAGTGGAAGATGGCCATATGTATCGAATGTAGGGTTATACCAGCAGTTTGAAATCATACAGAACACATCCAGTTTACAATCATCATTATAATCCTCGTGCTAAACAGAAAATTAATCAATTCGCTCTTTGTTAGTGAAAGGATGTAATTACTTTTTATGAACAAGTAATTTTGTACAGAGGATGGTAAGCTCACGAAGTATATTTGTCACAACACTGATTTGCCTAGACAGAAAGATCGGTTGCTCGCGAGCTCGAGCTCGAGCTGGAGTATAGGTTTTATGGCATTGTCACGGAAACGAGCATAGAAAATCATCCTTCAGCAAGTCATTGTGAAGCCCATTGATAACATAGAGCAGGACATACGCAAACTTTATCCTGTGCAAGTGTGTGAAATGACATTTCAATTGACTCGTTATGCGAAATGCCATGCATTAACATTTTCAAGCAGTGATGTTTTGTTTCGCCAAATATTTACTAAGGCATTCATATAATAAGAACATTTCCTTCCACCTTAACCTCATTACGCCAGCAGTATTTTAGAACGGAATTTCTACAAGAAGTCGACAAACGTGCAAGCTCCGTAAGTTGCACCTTGAGTTCAGTGCAATTTTAGAGAAAGATATGATTTCGTAAATTTTATTATCACACACGACTTTTCCTTGTGTTTGTTGATCAAGAGGTATATTCGTTAACCTTTACATACAAAGTTTTATTGAACATAATTATACACCTGCGCCTGTAATCTGCGGCGTATTGCGAAATAGTGTACTAAGTTTTGGTATCAGAGGATGATGAGTCTGAGTGCAACGCAGAGTGTAATAACTTCAGGTGTTATCGGAAGCTTTGACTTCATTACACCTTTAGGTTATGCATTAGCATGAGGAAAACAAGAAAAGATTTTAAAAATATAGTACTACACGCTGTGAAAAATGGTCTGACAAAAATCTATCAATTAAAATAAAAATCTGGCGCTAAACAATAATATCCAACATCTGCACTGCGCTGCGCAGGTTGAAGTCTGAATCTGTGCACTGTAGCAAGCGCATTAGATGCGTTCCCAGTCTACTCGCGATTGCGTGATGTAGTGTGCGATGAGCGTTTTATAAACAATTCAATTTGACTTTTTCAGATAAAATTTGATTTTTTCAGTGAGGGACCATTCAGGTTTTACGGCCGAGGAGGTCGGGCGGCAAAATCCAGGGGGGGGGGGGGGGGTCATCGTAATTTAACGAATCCGCGAAGTGGGGGTCATCGCATTTACACTGGTAGGAAAGGGGGTCACCACATTTTCAAAAACATACAACCTATAATAAAGTTCACTTTATGCCATGGCCATGATCGACCCTTTTTACCGGCGGGCCGATAAAGAGCGGCCGACTACAATAAAGTTTACTCTACGTGTGACCCATGACCCTCTTTACCGGCAGGCCCGGACATAGACTCTCCACAGTCGCTGTGCCTTGTTTTGTGCGCGCCGCGATGGGCCTGCATTCGAAGGCTGTGCAGCTGTGAGCACGCGCTGCCAGACACAGCGACTGTCCGTTCTTGCAAAGATATGAATATTCATAAGGGTAGCGACGTCAAAAGAAAAAAACTATCTAACTGGGCGGAGAGAATATATACTAGTAGCTGGTAGACCTATATACGCGGTATGTTTTTTATTTTCATTTTTAATTTTATTTGGCTAGGCTACCTGTCATTTTTGTTTGATTAACGGATGTGTGGAGTTCTATAAAGTACCCGGATCAGGCAGAAATCCGACCGGTCGCTTGCAAGAATGTCCAGACCCTGGATTCGCGTCGCGTCTCTGAAGGGCGCGCGCGTGTTCCAACAGTGAAGAACGCGAATCGCAGGGTTTCTGCCAGACTAGCCCGGACATTGCCAACCCACTACAATAAGCAGCGGGATGCCTTCGGCGGCCAATTCATATTACAGAAGTATCTGGTTAAGTGCCTATCTCATCTTTGAAAGACCATTTACATGCTCGCGACCCTGGATTGTAGCACTGAGACGGAAAGGAGAATTTGCAGAACAGTGTGATGGACATAAATTGTATGTGGAAATGAAGTTAAAAATAGCCTTTCAGTTTTCCTAATTAATAGACGTTTGCATGGATTTGGCTGAGAAGTTTGTGCACTGGCATCTCTGCTACACAAATAAAGTGCGCCGTCTACTGGAGTTTAAATCCAAACCGTGCGGGTATATTTCACATATGGGTTTTGGTTATTTTTCAGCCGGGGGGGGGGGGTGTCATGAAATTATTTCGTCTGACAAAGAGGGGGGGGGGGGTCATCTTTTTTCACGAAAAATGCAGGGGGTCTATATTTTGTAACACCGGCGACAAGATTTTGCGCCCCCCCCCCCTAGGCTGTCAAAACTGAACGGTCCCTAATCTCATGGATTTTTTTTCAGTAAATTTGTTTGAGAGTGCCTTTTTTGATCTTTCGGCCACTACTAAATATGGCGCTCAAAATACCCCACGTTGGGAAAATTCCTTCATGTGAGCGCGTTTTGTGCCAAAATGTCGCGCTGTTGTCAAAACCACGAGCCAGTGTTTGTTAACGTCGGCCAGTAGAGTGGTAGGGAAGTGTATTTGGGCATTTGAGAATTGCAGCCCCTATCAGGGACTTTTTCATAAATTCAGTACTGTGCGATGCTCCTGTTTGCTTCCTAGTAGCAACTGTCTGTAAGGGCAAGTAAGGGGTGTTTACTCAGGGCCATTTCATTTTGCATTTTCATTCCAAAGACTCTACAAATTGTTGTCCCGCTCCTCAAATTTTGGTAATATATCAACAGCAACATGAAGATTGAGGACTAAATCAACATAAATAATTGTGACCATTATACCTTACTTGTTCTCCCTGGGGTCGGCACAAATATCACCATAAACATTGTTAGATTGAGGGACCATCCTAGGGTAACCCCTAAAATGCTTTGAACCATACGAAATTTCAAACCTCGGGTGAATTTGTTTAGATGGACCTAGGAAAGCAGGTGCCCTGGGAGGAGAGGGTCACTTGACCGACCATGACAACGGGGGGACGAGCAGATAATCATTACTGCCCGGGACTGGGACGAAAGAGGGTCTCTGGCAAAAATTTCAGTCCCTGAACCGGCCGAGAGGGGAGGGGAGATAGACTCTCCATATAGTATAAAAAGAGCACAAGTAATTAGCGATACCCACCACAGCGAGGAAACCCAGAAGACCACAGGGAAGACCACAGGCAAAGAAGATCCCACAGGGGGCTAAACACGAAATGAAGGGTAAATATCTCGCACGACAAATCCGAAGATGATGATTTCCTATCGGACTGGGAAAACAGTGATGACAGGTGCCCTAACCACTCCAGGAGAGAAGAGTAGGAACAACTTCGCCGCAGTAGACGGGTCCCTGAAAGGTCCGACGCGGACTTTTTGTCGAAAAGAAAATCATATTCGTCCTTCAGGGAACCAGTAAACCACTAGCAAGGCAGACACCCACCGCTCGAGAAGACGTATGGACCACCTTTACCCCCGCGATTCTGACATGTACCACACTCTACCACCACCTGGCCCTAACCCTCAAGTCAGCGGAAGGATGACCGCCAAAGCCACAGTAGGGCCAAGGAAAGTGCGGGCATAGATCAGCCCCGTCGGGTGATGGCGCTGGGTCCTCTCACATATAGAGGGAACTTGCACTATCCCTAAGAGAAAGTCTTGTACTCGATTCTTACCCGGAGAACACAGATAAAGATGTCCCCTAATGTTCATTACGAGACAGAGAAGCTCCGCCTAAGAGGGCGTCAATGCCAAGATGCTCGCTTTCTCTCTACAATAATCACAGCTAAAACGACCCATGAAGCTCCTATATGTAGACTCACCGAACAAGCACTGCTCATCTACCTCTCCTGACATAATACTCAAACCTGTCAGGGCGAGAACCTAACGCACTGCTTCACATTTAGTATTTCGGCTATCACAAAAAGCCACTTACCAACCTGGATGCAGACTGAGATACTGACAAAGCCAATAAGGACAGTACGAGTCAGGAGGGTATCGAGGAGGCAACGACCAGTGCTGAAGTGACAATGCCGCCAGGCCAAGTGGAGCACTACGGCGAATGCCCTGCATGCCCATCGAACCCTGAGGGGAAATGAACTTTGACCCCAATGTTACTGGAGACCCATTGACGACTACAAGAGCCATCCATTTTCCATGCCGATATCGAGCACACATAGGATGAAAAGAGCGCGACCCTGAAAGTGGATGTGCTGACCTTAACAGTGACAAATTGTTAGTGCAAATGACAAGGGTAGCACAAATGACATCAGGGAAGCACATCAAAACGACACTGAATTACAGTACGTGTACGAATGGGTGGATAGCGGGAGTGAGTTAGGTTAGGATGACCTGAAGCTGTCGAGTCAAGCTACAAAGCTATACTGAATCAACGGAGAAATGATCTTTTTCAGAGAAGGTGTACTGCAGAGGGAAGGAAATGAGGAAGAGGTAAAAACGACTCGCCGCCCTGCCTCTATTAAATCAGAGGCCATGTCGCTTCGTTCTAGAATACTGCAGGTGAAAGGTAAACAAATGACATCATTATAATCCAGCAAGAATATGACCAGAAGAATAGACGAGATCTTATCCTGGCAAATTCGCTGGTCGGTATAATATCTATCGGCATATTTCATTATTCTTTGGCTAAAGCATTTAAATCGGATACAAACTTTTTATATCTTACAAGCATACAACATCTCCATTTTCTTTTGGAGGGATAGTCGCAATTTATTACGCAAGAATTTTTGAAGAGATATGGTATTTCATACAGTTTAGGAGGGTCACCATATTTTGTGCAACTATAAGAAGGCAAGATGTAGCTGATTTAGTGCTTCATCCAAAAATATCAAATCATAATACATGGAGTCTATCAGGCAAATTATTGACAATTTCCCCCCACAAAACATGCTATATCTGTATTTTATATATGTTTGATAATGTATTTAAATGTACTTTGCTTGAATAGGGAATTAAAATGAACATTTGTGTACATGAAATTGATTTCTGAATTTCATCTAAAAAGTTGGTTCACTATCCATGGTGTTTATGATGAAATTATGAATAGTTTTTTCCAATACAAAAATAGGTAAATCTTTGCATTTGTGTACTCTTGAATATTGATATTAATTTTCTTGATTAGACTAGAGTGGTTACAAGTCTATTGTTGTGTAAGAAATTTGATTTTTGAATTTCAACAAATGTCATTCAATACACTATGCATTTTGGTCTATGATGAAACTATGAAATATTTTTTTCAGTACAAAATTAGATAAATCTGTGCATTTATGTATGCTTGATTATTAAGATTATTGTTCTTGATTAGACTAGAGTGGTTACAAGTCTATGGTTGTGTAAGAAATTTGATTTTTGAATCTCACCAAATGTCAATTCTCTATACATGGCGGTCTATAAGTGTGTGCGTATTTTGTTGGTGATTTCCTATTCAGGAAATCACACGGACAATCAAAGTTTTGGCCATAATATCAGCTTCTGTCAAAAGTGACCCTCCCCAATAGGTTTATAAAAAGTGACCCTCCCCTTGAACTGTTTTCTAAAAAGTGACCCTCCCCCAATTCCCCGGCCCACCCCCTGTAATTACTGAAGGCTCCCTAAACACCAGAACAGTGTGTACTTGCTATATTTTGCACAAAACACCACAACAGTATGTACTTGCTAGATTTCTCACATAAGGTATAATCATCGCACATAATTAACAAAGTCTGAACTGTCTGAACCTGATAAATAACCTTCATGCAGAATAGACGTCAAAGTCATGAACTCTGTAACACCTTCAGGCAGTTGGAAAAAAGATATGGGGTAAAAAGAAATAAGTGTCAACAATTATATCAATTAGGTCCTAAGACGTGCAAGCGACCATTTATTAATATTACTACAATTAATCAGACATCTAGTATTTTATGTACATGTGCAAACTAGTGTTTTGATAAAAAGCAAATTATATAGTTCAGCATGTAAAGTGTAATCTTGGTTTTTATTTTATTTTAATTTAATTGATATCGAGCCTGTGCAAAGGGTCATATGTAATAGTGTGTCGATGTTGTATGAGTAAGTATATCATACTAGGTTTGTATCCTATGTTACTGCCAAGGCTCACAGCCAAAGCGATCCATGTAAAGAATATCTGGTTTACCTAACGCAATAATTTTTGACCCAGCGAATTAGGTCATGTTACAGTCTCTAAGGGGGGTGCTGACTTATATGCATAATACCTTTCAATGTCGTTGGGAGGGCAATCCTGTTCAATAGCATACACTGTGTAAGTTTAGGTCTTCTGCACGTTTGTTGTGGACAGATACTGGTTTATAGCAAAGATGCAGCAGTTCAAATGTTCTGCAAATTTAGCATTTCTATCTATTGCAATAAAGTTTTGCAATGTATATTTTGTAGTGCAATTTTATATTTACATCAGTTGCGTGTACAGACTATTTCTTGCAAAGTGTAATCGCGCTGCATGTTACATCTGAATCGTAATTTGTCATATATTTACTGTAAATTGTCAAGAATTTGCAGAAATTTAAATAGGAGATTAATGTTTTCCTCTACCTGCTTAGCTGTTAGGAAATTATTTAAGAGAACGTTATGTCGAAGTCACCAATAGTCAAAAGCTTTCAAGACGCTGCACATTAGCCCATTTAATCATGTATACTCAGTTGTGTGTATTCCAGTCAACTTTTCCGTTGTATACAAGCTTACCATGATAATGTGAAAGCGAGGTATGCGTGGTATGAATGAGATAATGTTATTCTTTCATCCCTTGCCTGTCCATTTAGAGCCACACACTAAATGAAAACCCTACAATACTTGCAGTACTAACATAGATCATTCCTTGTATTTATCTGAATAGTGCGTTTACGATGAATATTGTAAAGAATCCATTTCTTGTATTCAGTAGAGGATATATTTGAATTTACGTAACTGTATTGTTTAATATTACAGACAACACGGTAGTGTGAATTTAGTATGAATGTAGTGCGAATTAATCTGACAGTGTATTAGAGTCTATTGAACCGTTACATAGATACATGTAAACTACATTATAGGGAGCTGAATGTATCTATGTTGTTGATTATTTATTTTCTTCATTGTAATGTTTTCATCGGAAAACTGTTAAAAAAGTGCAAATTAAACTCGACAACTGAATATCAAGAGAGTGTAAATTCGTGGTGTTCTGATCCTTCAGATTTTGTTCTTTAAGCTACATAGTCTTGAGAGAAATCATGACCACCAACCTGAAATTTTAATGTAGCAAATTAAATTATCATGAAAGAGGATTTTCAGGTAGATCTGATAATGTTATTCAGCTTTCATCTTTATGAGCCATTCACATTAAGCCTATTGATAATAGTATTAATCATTTATCATAGAAAATAATAAAATATTAATCTTCTTGTTAGCGTTTACACTATCAGGAATGTGCCTTCCAATCATCTTTATAATATTGATTGAGGAACATTCATTTACTGTGTCTAACGTCATCAGTAGCGTAAATAACTGAGAAAATAATATCTTGGCCAGACGATATAACTGCAAATCATCTGATGTGTCATATTTTGCTATCTTGTATCACCTCTGAATCTTAATGTCTATTGAAGTATTTGCCCGTATATCAAATGTTTACTATAGAACATACTTAGACCTATTATTACGTGTGCTAAACAGACAAGGAGATCGGGGAAAAGAAATGATAGGCACATTTTAAACTACTGAGACGGTTGTTAGAAAACAAACGTTGATATTCGATAATACATTATTTTCCCCAACTTCGTCAATTTTTTATATAAGCGAATTATTTCCTTTCGTGACAATCAGTCATGCATGAATGTTAAGGACCAGGAACAAAATAAAAGAACACACTCTTTATTAATATGATGAAACAATAACTTGACTTGAAGGAATAAGCAGCTGTGTTAGACGAGCCGTAGATAACTACGTTTCAGAGATGTTTAGACTTAACCATAACGCCTTCATCAACTGATAACAGACATTTGATGAATATGTGACAGCGGAATTGATACTTGTCAGCGAGAGATACGAGTTCGTAAACCACTCAGTTGCTTATATCAAAAGGTTAAACGGAAATATATATTCACAGCCGCTCTTTGCAAACAGGCGATACTGCACGACTGATTTTAGCTTTGTGTAATTACATGAAAGCAGACGTAAAACTTTTAGTGATGAAAATCGCATTGGCTTGAGTCATAGATTTACATGCTAGAGTAGTGTTAAACGTCGCATATTTATAATGTAAGTGTCTGGTTCATCAAGTGGAAGTATGGCAACTAGAGTAATTTGCAAACGTCTTAAATTTCCTCTTTCCACTTGGCAGGTACGGCTACGTTAGGCTCAGCACGTAGCCGGGTTTATATTAATAGTTCGTGTAAGCTCTATGCAGGAACATGATAAATTACTACCGGAGTACACATTGCGGAATTACATTAAAAACAGTGAAATATGGGGTCAACGTGAGTCATTCATTTATAAGGATATTTATAGAGGACTGCGTTCACAAATACTTGACAGGGGTAGGAGTAATTCAAAGGTGATATGAAATTTCTCCGGCTGGAAGAGGAAGATTTCAAGATTATCACTCTTCATACTTAATTTGTAGGTTCCACATTTTGGTAGCTAATCTAATAAAATGATTGAATTATGCTCTTATGTCATCCCACGGCCGTAAAGTCATTAAAACTTTCCCAACACAGAAACTGGCGAGCTGGGATTATAACACATGCATAATACTATTGTTCTCGATGTTTATCTAAAGTGTTAGATGAGCCCAACGTTTTGACATCTTAAACGAAACGCGTAAGTGATTGGATAAAATGGCTGTTTTTAGCATTTGTAATTACCCCTAGGCCTATGTACTGGTCAGACATCATGTTGCCTATTTAATATTGGTTATAAACATAAACAGTAGAGGGGAAAAGTCCCTCTCTACTGTTTATGTTCTGAACTAAACTACAAAAAACTGTTACACTACTTAAAAAGTTTCGTTTGAGACGCCATGGCGAGTTCCTTCTCATTGGATTCTAACATAGGGGTGAGGATTTAGATCAGACGCTACAAGACTGCCAAAGATTCATATTCTCTGACATACATTAAAACTGAACATTCATCTACATTGTAAGATTGAATATATTGTACAGCGTAGCAGTCGAAAAATCCGAACTTTGGTCATTGTCACCATGATGTGACGCAACAAACATGGAGGTAGCTCCATGTAACAAATGAGTCCATCGCCACGCTAAAACAGATTTTTCGCGACGAGAATATAAAGAATCCATAGGGGATGTTGGAGGGTGTGTGTGCTAGAACTGCAACAAATTGACATCAAATTGTTCAAGTCTGTAACAGTCATATCAGTTAAGTAAATATAAAGATACAGTCAAATTTGCAACACACGTGGTTGGGCCGAAAAAAAATCATGGTGTCCCACCAGTCAACATAATGGATCAATGGAGTAAAATTTTTAATGGCCCCTACATCACGGACTAGGTCTGTGCCTACATGGATTGGTAACACTAGCGAAAATCTTTCAGGGTAAGTTTGCGTTCTCTAAAAAGTTTACACAAGCTTTAACTAGGTGCAAATTGTATGCATTCAATCCCTCTCTAAAGAGAAAAAAATTCTCATGTTTTACTGATGCACCATAGGTACGATGCTGTGTGGACCTTTATGTACATGTTCCATTCACTATGTTACCCTGCACTACAATAGAGGGAAATACTGTGGACGAACACAAATCACCATATATGGACTTAGGTGGCTGCAAAGTTTAAAAGAACCAAATAACACATGTACATAAAAGAAGGACCTCGGCTACTTCTTTGGCGTCTACACACGCGCCACTCCGCTCTGCGTTTCAGGGCTTTAATACGACTGCGGCGTAGTCGTAGCTGAGCACTCTACGTCTGCATAGTTTTTCGCTGTTTGATGACTTCAGTGTTGTAATTGTAGGGAAATTAGTGAAACCAACATTATTCGGAATCGCAACTGTCTTCCAAAGAGCATGAAGCTAGCCCCATGCAAAGAGTAATCTGAATTCGCTGCCCATATTGGGGTTGTCAACCTGATATAATAGCCTTTCCCCAGATATCCATCGATAAAATGTGTGCGCAAACAAGAAAAGTAAACTCATGAACTTAAATAGACGTGGTTGGCATCGCCGATTTCTGCCAGTTACCGATGTTTCACTAAAGACGAACGAGAACTAACGGTTCGTCGTATTTCCAATCATGCCATTGGTCAGCTTTTGTCGCATTTACGTGTCTCGTCGCAAATTCTGTAACGGGATGGGGTGGTACCTAATTAATTAGTAATTGTCAGCTCTGTTGGTCGCCTTTCGTCTCATTGTAATATTCAGTCGTCTCTTTGTGTTGCTGACGAGACCATGAACAAAATTGCAACAAAAGGGACTTCAATGCAGCGCTGTTAGATGGGGAGAACGTGATGACCGTACTTAGGTTTATCTCCGACCACTAACTAATGGCGATTTGTGGTTCAGCGAAGGGGAGTGATTGTGGTATATCTATAAGAAATTATATGAAGCCAAAGAAATCTGTTTAGTGTTTTATGGCTGGTATTTACAGAAAACTTGCGATATACAGACAATTCACAAGTAGGCCTATTTATTTGAAAATTGGCAATAAAAATACATTTAGTGTCAGCGATTTCTTCTGAGGTTGCAGTCACTGGCAACCTTGTATGACTAGACATGATTCAAACAAGTTCTTATTCAATATTGTGGTTTGTGTACATTTGTGAACTGCAGCTGATTGTGTGGGGGGAACGCGGTAGAGGAAATTTCGCCCCAAATCCAGAGAAACGTTTGAATCACAGTCAGCCAACTGCACCGACTCAATTTTAACGCCTTCGATCATCATGAAACATGAACACTGAACACTGAGTAGGTGAATGACATGTAATTGTATCGATTGTCATTACCGTCCTGACACCCATCTGTCATGCATGAAGCCTGTTTCTGATTGGATGACATGAATGCAGCTGCACTGTGGTGTCGATTCAAAGCAGTACCGCATATTATAATAAGACGAAGAATTATCATAATGAGACGAAAGGCGACGAACAGAACTGACGATTACTAATTAATTAGGGTACCACCCAACCCCGTTACAGAATTTGCGACGAGACACGTAAAGGCGACGAAATTTGACCAATCGTATGCTTGGAAATACCACGAACCCTTCGTTCTCGTTCGTCTTTAATGAATCATCGCTATTGGGACATAGCAACCACGTCAAAATCTGTGTGGGGAAAAGTTGTCATGTTGAGATTTAATTAACAGCATAAGAGATATTGAAACGTCATGACATTTATCATTGCAAACATCGGAAATAGTACGAATTTCATCAAGTTCTCTTTAAAAACAAATTAAAAACTGTAACAACGAACGGAAGCTGCAACTGTTAATGTATTTTTCAAATCGATATCCATAACATTAAAAAAAATGTTTCTTGTTATCTCCCTACAGCATGCCAAACCACACAATACTCAGCCTGCTTATATACATACTATTGTTGATCAGTGTTCACACTGATGATCATTTGTTTACGATGCGAATTTACAGGTCTTGACAGGAAGAGTTCCACATGCTTTCAGGAGTACAACAAGATCAGTGTGTCCGAATAAACATAAGAAAAACAAAACTACGGTTGCCTCTATCCCTTACATGTCCCTTTAACTCTTACACCAATGGATAAAGGTATTAGAAAATCAATGATTTTGCGACAACTTTTTTGTATTGAAATCTGTATTTAGTAACTTACTACAGATAAATGTATCAACCTCTGTTTATAGGCTACTCTTTTTTGTCGATCCAGACCTGTATCATAGTTTTGTGTCATGGCCTTTATTAGGTCCATGACCTGTGTGATTGTTTCGTTATATTATGTTACGTTTTGTCGTTTTGTAAGCATTGCCTGTACTGAAACATTGAGTCACGCATTGTGAAAAATATTGACCTTGGAAGAAGTGGCTAAAGTTGCAAGAACAACGAATATGCAACCTTTTAACACAGAGAACTCTGGAAGCAATTCAATAATTCTTGACATTTTAATACGAAGACATAACTTCCATACATTTTTCTGTTTATAAAACTGTGTTTCTTTTTGGTTCTACTCCCGATATCTTACATTGGAACACAAATTATTAACGTTGAATATAAACACAAGCTGTATATTTTCAATAAGAAAAATAAATTGCAGTCAAGACATCTGTTTACAAGCCTTGAATTGTTTATAGGGATAAAACCATAGATAGGAGTTGAAATAAACGGTAAAACCACTGTAACAAAATCAAAAATATAAATACATGTCTTCCATACTGTTTTTCTGTTTATTAACACGCGTTTCTTTTTGGTTTTACTCCCGATATCTTACATTGGAACACCAATTATTCACTTTGAATATTAACACAAGCTGTATATTATTAATAAGAAAAATAAATTGCAGTCAAGACATCTGTTTACAAGCATTGAGTTCTTTAGGGGATAAAACCATAGATAGGAGTTGAAATAAACTGTAAAACCACTGTAACATAATCAAACTTTTAATCTATTGTCATTGCTTTAATTAACATTTGGCAATATAATGTGATCCTGTAGACACATTGGATTTGAAATGTTTTTGAGTGTGTTTGAAAGGATTTCAACGGCAAAACCCCAGTATCTGTAAAAATCCGTGCACAATGCGGCCAACCAATAAACCAAGATTTGCATTTTCAAGAAAGAAAATCGAAATGGAGCCAACTTTCAATTTTTAAATGGTTTTATCATCTTGATTACTAATTTGTAGGCCTATTTCTAAATTTAAAATCTTTGGGCTGAAATTGAAATATAGGAAACAGGTGTATACTGCTGTGAGGATGGCACTTTACGGCCATTCAAATTTCCCTCTGACAAACTCTATTTCCCACAATGCGTATTTCCGTTTGTTTTGTTTTTGTTTTCAATTCCAAATATACCAAATGTCCAATTTTCCCATTTCATTTGAGGCGCGGCCCAGTATCTTTCATACTATGGCGGAAATAACTGTATCGAATTGGAATTAAGGTGTAACATTTATCTCAGTGTGACCAAATGTACTTGGGGCGGGGCTTGGTTACGATAATTGGCACAAGATACTTTTAAAAATTAACGGGAATGAGGGACTGGTCAGTTTCTTCGGCCTAGGAGGCCCGTGGATTCATGTGGGTCACCCTGTTTTTTCACTTTGGTGATGTGGTCACCTATTTTGAAATACCCAATAAGGGGTCAGTGTTTTTTAATTTCGACACGGGCTCATACTTGCCTAAAATGCATCAAATGCATCGTGATAGCCATGAATTTAATCATTCAGTTTCATTTTTCGGCGCGCCCTTTGGGCGCGTAACTTTACTAATATGAGGTTATTACAAAAATACCGCAAACGATGCACGAGGACATTGGCGCAGCGTATCGGTCTATGCGAAGCGGAGGGTGATGCACGGCGCAAATGTCCTAGTGCATCCTTTGCGGTATTTTCGTGATAACCTTATTATTATACATCTTACATTCTTCACTGGGACATCAAATTGTCTAGCTGTGGAAACGCAGCTATCTGTTGGCGGGTACGATAGGGTGAGTGGCTATGCAGGTCATCAAAAGGTCAACCCCGCCTTTTGATGACCCGCATAGCGGCGCACGCTACCCCGCCAATAATAGCTGCGTTTCCACAGCTACAAATTGTCTGAGTAGTGACCGTTTTAGTGCAATGTCAACAGTTTTTCTTCCGATTCATAGTGCAAATGTAGAACGCTATCTCAGACGGCTTCAGCAAACTCTAAAGTGTGTGTACTACACACGTACGTACAGAGCGCGCGAGGCTGAACAAACTATGACCAGTCCCTAACATCGTCTCACATACTGGAAGACAGAGAAAAAAAAAAAACTGTTTTACGCGCTATCCATCAATGTTGCCAACTTGTACGGTGTAAAATTGTGACAGCCATCAGCTAAATTACAGTGCGGCATCCACATTTAATTTTATCTGATTAATTTATTCATGATCAGCTGTCAATCTTTGTACGCAATGATGTTCTCCGTACAATGATCTAGGTACCCCGTCATGGTCTTTAAACCGTATGCCGGCCAACTTTATGAATTGCCTACACAACCCTATCCAAATCTTGACCTTGAAGGCGATGATATCATGTTTGAGACGGTATCGTCTTACACTTCGTTCCCCGATTAAATAATAGACAGTAGAGGGGGACTCCCCTCCACTGTCTATGATAGGCGCAATTTGTGGCGCAATAAGCAATATCGCGCCAACAGAAACAATAATTTTGCTACGTGCAATCGCGCCAAACAAAGTTAAGTGATGCTATGAATGATAGGGTTGGCAGCTTTGCAGTCCATCGCGAATTTTTCAATTTAGCTCAGAATAGCAACCAAATTACTTGTCAGCTTGAAAGAACAAAGTGTGATGTTGGCTTAGTGTGAAATACGTTCAAATTATGAATAGAAATTAAGTTTATGAAATCGACTTTAGGACGATCTGTGCTTGGTGTTCCCGTTTTTAGAATGCACCATTCCCAGTCTGCCCTGCGTTCAGTGATACCGAGAGGCCATGAGAGAAAATGCCGAGAGAGTTTGACCGGTTGACCTCGCTGTTAATTTTATGCAGGAAATTACAATAACAAAGCTTGGTCGAATGACGCAGTGCCTTGAGGGTGGGATCACCAGTGGTATATGGGGAGGAGTACCTTCCCGATGGTGATAAGTGGTGCAGATTACCGTCGCCTAGGTGACTGACGTATAAGCGTGCCAAAAGACACCTATGGTTGATTTCCTGTTGACCAGTCGGATGGCAGAGTTGCAAATACCTGGACTGAACCATTTGGTTTTTTGTGGGTGTCGGTGGTACTTTGACAATATAAGTAAAAATGCACATATATTGAGTTTATTGTCTTGTTTATGAGCGGCCAGTATTTCCAACAGCATAAATTATGTGCATTTGCCCTTGAAGGAATAAATAATTTTCGAATAAAACATCGCGAATGTAACTACATTCCTTAAGCTTGACGTACACTTAAGTGCCCCAAAGAACCATGAAATCGCCCGACTTTCGATTGAAGAGATGAATTTTGCCAAACCGCGTATACAGAAAAAGTGGCAGATGACTTTATTTTTAGAATCATAGACAGTATAGCGAGATGTAAAAAATGTGAAACAGGCTCCCCACCTAACTATCCTAAATGTTTTTGTGTCGAGTTTGTGTTTGATTCGTTTCGAAAATGTGTTCCTACATTCTTATCCGATTGTTTGTTTCGCTTTGGATATTTGTAGAGAAGTTTGGATTAGTGTGTACGGTAATGTTTTGTTTGTGTGGGGAAAGCTTATGGCGAGACGCAGCCGGACCTATGTTTTACATCCATGGTTGTTACAAAAGTTGATAGAGTCGCCCTTTGACGCTTGCGTTTCGAAAACCGAGTGTGGTTTCTCATCAGTCGCAGTGTAGATTCTTTCCTTAGTTTGTGTTTGTGAAAATTTATTTTAATGCATTTTAGTGGTCTTGCTTTCCGATTAGCGAGGCAAGTATATTAATTTTGGTCACGTTGTGAGTCCGTTTGGTGGTTCGGTTTGTTTGTTCTATGTTCCTTTACTTCGGTAAATTTTGTTTTGACTGGTGTGTCTTTTAGATTTTTGCGGAGGTTTGTGAATTTTTAGGCAATAAGTACCACTGCGGGGTACGGATTTTATGTTTATTGGATCAAGATACTTACAAGTATCCTGGTTGATGTGCTTGTTCTCGTACATTTTAATTAATAGTTCATTTACTTTGTTTACTGTTTGTTCTGGCTTGTTGTGTATAATACTGAGTGTTACGTAATTGCCTTTCGCATTCGAGTACGTAATCGTTTGTGTTGACAATAACGAAAAACCGACCCTTGTCGAAGGGTTATTTTCCCAAAATTTGTCCAATGTTTGCAAGCTGGTTTATCGCGATTCTTTTGGCACGCGACATGTTTTGTTTCCTTGTTTGAAAGGGTATCTCTAGAAGTGCGAGTTTAGCAGCTTCAGATAGCTTTCAAGTTTTTGTTTTTTTGTTGTTCGTGGAGTCCAATTTGACTTTTCTTTGAATTGGTGTTGTTGCGATTGTTTGTGTCTCACGATGTAGCGTAGTCACATTATACGACTTTATTTGTTGAAATCCTGAGGTGGTTTTATTCTGTTTGGTTTTGATGGTGTCCGAATGAATTTTAAGGCTTTTGCCTAGTACTATTTTTCGGAGTTTCATAGTTTGAGCGATGATAGGTTGTTGTTGAATTTCATGTTGTTGTCGGCTTTTCTTTGGAAATAGCTGATTTATTTCCACGGCCATGTTTTCTGTTACGTTACTGTGATTGTTTATTTTGTATTTAATGTTGTGTTTCAGTTGTTTGTTATGTGTACAATTTTTGTTATTTCTTTTAAGTGTTTGTGTGTTCTATGTCATCTTATCGTATTTTTTGGTAGTTCCCTTTTGGAGTATTTGGTGGCCCTGAAAAGGGCCGCTTGGTATGGGTTTTTGTTAGCGCTTGGCGCGTTTGTTTTGGCGATAAGCCTAGCTTTTTATGCTTCTTTTCGCCGATTCGATGTGCTTGGTGAGTAGGTGTTTGCCGCCTTCTTGTCACTGTGTGTGCTTACATGGACAGTCTGCATAGCCCTTGAATGTGGTCTCGATTTTGATCAAACTTACAATTTAGGAGTATATATCAAAACTGATAAATGATTTATGTGATTACTGTAGCTACAGATAGGCTACATTCAGGACGGGCAGCGACGGGCAGTAATTAGTAGGCAAACAGGTGGTTTTCACCGTGGGCAGAACTCGGTGCAATGATACTGAACATTAATAGTAAGCCTGTCACCTTGAAGGTAATGCTGTAGGTGAAACAAGGACACACGATGGTACAAACAACACCACAAGTGAAACGTACACACAGAAATACACGCGTTCCTACGTTGTGCCCACCCGGGCCACGCGATTAAAATATGACTGATATACTGCTGGATAGTGTTAATTGGGTCGGTAAACAGTCAATTAATAGTTTAATTGACTACCTGGGTGATTGGCAGGTCGTGTCCAACGACGCATATGCAAAGCAGGCCAAAAGACAAAAGCCCCCAAAGTTATTGACAGCTGGCCAGGGGTCACCATGAATACGTAATGAAGCTTCACTACGCAGAAACTGCGTAGTCAAACCCTTCTTAACCGGTCAAACTCTCTCGGCATTTTCCGGCATGGCGACTCGGACCTGTGCCCCCTGCAACTTTCAGTGACCTTTAAGAGTACAACCCTCACAAACAAAGTGTATCGCTCTAAATACAACGTTATCATTGTACATTATACCATATAACGAGAATAAAACTTCGGGCATGACATCTGTGATTTAATTTCAAACTTTACTTATACGCATGGAAAGAACGGTAAAATTTCGCACATCATCGCAGTGATATTGGGGAAAGGGTGACGGACATCGTTTTCATTACCAGAAAGTCGCAATGAAATGTTACAGTTGTAAAAGAGTGTTGGTAGACAAGTTTGCTACAGATGGGGACATGTGGATGCGCCATCCAATCATACTATCTCTCTAAGTCGGAAGCAATCACAATCAAAGTCGGAGACAAATGTTACACCTTAATTCCAACTCGATACAATTATTTCCGCCATAGTATCCCAAAATGCTGCAGCCACGCCCCAAATGAAAGGGAAAAATTGGTTATTTGGTATATTGGAAATTGAAAAAACGGAAATAGTGCATTGTTCGAAATAGAGTTTGTCAGTTGATAATTTTGATGGCCGAAAAGTGTCATCCTTACAGCAATATATACCTATGTCCAACATTTCAATATCAGACCTAAGATTTTAAATTTAAAAATAGGCCAAAAATTAATAACCAAGATGATGAAACCATTTGAAAATTGAAAAATTAGCTCCATTTCGATTTTCTTTTCCGAAGGAGCATATTAGTTTATTGGTTGGCCGAAATGTGCCACGGATTGTAAATGTACCAAAAAATAAAACATGACAGATAAATGGGGCTCAGAAAGCGATATAAAATTTTTATCCACTATTCGCATGCTGGCGATAATTCACGACCTATCACAGCATTGTCTGATTATAGGGAAAAACAACAACATTGTAGAATTACCAACGCATGCTGTGTGAGTCATACATTTTAACATTAAAGAGAAGTGAAACATCGTATAGAATGGAAGGAATACTGACAAGTGCTAGGTTGTCCTTATGGGATGTTGCTTATTACAAATGTTTCTTATTTTTCCTTGGCTTTTTGTCACATCTGAGCTGATATCATTTGAAATATATATTGTGTTAAAACATATATTTTCATTTCTATCCAATATGTCGAGCTATAACGTTCGTGAAATTTACCGACAACTAACATACTAAATACATGTTACTGAGATATTTTGTTTTTCTGTCTGAGCTATATCAACAATGCCTTGTTTGAGTCTTTCTAATGACACTTTTTGTCAACGTCTTTATTTGCAAATAAATTAGCTTTGTCTGTATTTCCTGTTAAAGTTAACGGAGATCATTTGGATCTAATGGTCATACTTTGCATTTAAAATAACATTCATTTCACTTTTAGCTTTACTTTCGCAATATTACCAGATAAGTAATACTTTTAACACAATATTCGTAATATTGTGATGACTTCGGGTATTTATAGTACTGGGTGCCTCAAGATGTATGATGATCTTGCATCCTCTGATGAAGTGTTGATCGATAGAAAACGTTCAGCAATGGCTTCCACAGGAGCCTACCGTCAAAATAATTCAACAATAGCTATTCAAAACTACTTTACATTCAAATCTTCCTAATCTATATTAATTTCGAAGGGAAATGAACTTATCGCGCCCAATAAGTATAAATTGTTGTTCATACAGCAAACAAGGATTACATCTTTACAGCGGATCTTTCGATTGAGTACTAAAACAAAAATTTACTCAAACTATTTAAGAGAAAAGTTATATTGAATCGCCTGATTGTTTTTATAATATACAAGGCAAATAAATCAAACACGATTCAATATATGTGAATAGATCTAGGGGAAGAGAGTTGGTTTAGAGATAGCGGTGCTTATCTTTGATTCAGGTGAACAGTTGCCTCTATTGAGGAACGAGAAGCATAGCAGTACACTAGCTGCACATGATGCATTTTAAACAATGAAGTTAAAAAAATAACGTTCTACGAACTTGATGTTTCCCTACAAATCTATTTTTCTGGTAATAAACTCTGCAGTCTGATTCCATATTTTGTTCTTGACCATAAAAACTATAATCCAGAATTACATCGAAGAAAGTTTGAACAAAACCGTGTTATAGCAAAAAGCCTTCGGATGCGTATCACCATGTGGTACCAATTTGAAAACACTTGATAAAAAAACATATCGTTTCACTAACAAAATCTAGCCGGAAAGTCGATTGTAAGGAATTGCTGCCGTGGAGACAGGATATACATCGATATATTGAAAAAATCCCAGTGCTTTCAACCCCCCAAACCGAAACAAACGTTTTCCGCTACGATTATATTGTTATTTATCAACAAGCGCCACTGTTTCCAGCAAAAGAAACATATTTTATCCTACAATTTAATATATCAAATGTATGTTCCTTTTTAAGGGACCTTGGCCACATGTGTGATATAGTCAAATACAATGCAGCTGTACAATATAACTGTATTTTGATATATGAGGCACCGATTGGCAAAATTAAAGCGACTACATTTAAATAAAATCTAAAGTTCATCCACATTAACTTGTGTGATATAGTCAAATACAAAATACAGCTGTACAATGTAACTGTATTTTGATATATGAGGCACTGATTGGTAAAAGTAAAGGGACAAAATTTAAATAAAATCTAAAGGTCAACCACATTCCTAACATCGACGAGTATTCTGACACGACGACTAAATTTCAGTGTGGATGAGGAAAGGTAACTTGACTAGTAAATGTACTTGGACAGTCAAAAATCCAAGAGTCAAGAAAGAATTACACCAATGTAAGAGTTAGATTGGCATTCGTACAAGACCATCTCACTGCTAATAGTGTGCCGATCTGTCAGTCTTTTTGCTTTCAATTCCTTCTACAATAAATAATTACTGTATTGAATCATTGCATTTTCGATTGGACTCAAACTCACCATAGACTGTACCTGGTTCCATAACAAAACCCATCGGTGTGCAAGAAGGCAGGCTGAACATTTTGAGATGAATATTTGTTGTGTAGATGTAAAAGAAATTGCCTACTTGATATGCATACGTACGTGTAGTACAAGAATAAGGTAATATCACAATGAGAGCGTGATTACTAGTCTCTGTTACACAGAATGCTCTGTGGGACTCTCTTCTGGCCGACCCCTCACCCCGGAAGTATGTCCTGTCTTGTAAACCTGAAAATGTGATTACCGGATCAATGTATGTCCTGCATAGCCTGATCGCGCTAAAGACAACCGGATGAGTCTATCTAAATACCCTGTGTGAAGAGGAATATAATATCGACCGTACGATTTTACCGGCGGTTGTAAATTGCATAGAACACAGTTTACAGTCACCATTGTATTCATCTTAGTAAACATAAATTAACACAGAACATCGAATGCGAGTAAGTTCCCAAATCAGATCTTTCCTTGTTGGTGAAAAGATATGTTTGCTGCTCATTATCATGTGATTTCGTACTAACACGATTAGAACTAATTTTGGATAATTGGATTTTCATAGTTTTCAAATTTCTCAAATGTATCAGGTGCCGTACAGCTGACTGTTTCAATATTACAATTTGGCCAAAGTAAGTAAATTCTTTGTTTTGCGTCCACTCAAAATCCTAAAAAGTACGCGAGTAAGCGGCTAAAAAACACACACTGAAAGTTTAATACAAAATCTGTTTGCCTTTATTGGACAATTTTTGTGAAACTGCATGAATATTCACTCCTATCACAGTGTGACACACTGTATGATCACTGTATGCATTTCCGTAACACATGGATCAAAATAAACAGTCATTCTTTGACGTTTGCTTTTCTCTTATTAGTTTTAAATTTCTTTCTTGTGCATTCAAAGTGTCCACATGTCAATACTATTGCACAGCAACTTGACAGCCTTGACAGTTTGAGGAATGGGTACACTATAACAGTATACAGTAGCAGTCTTTTGTCCTAAAGTTCTTGTACGTCTTTTTTCAAGTTTCTTGTAATGCCTTTGCTCTGATGGAATGTCATAGTTTTGCTGAAAGGTGTCTGTTTTAAAAGAAAACACCAAACAGAAATGGTAACTTGTGGCCTCTGCATTAATTTTTAGAAAGATTGGGCATCAGAGAGAAGAAGACATTTATGATATAATTGACCCTGTAGCTTCCTCCGGACCATCCGTAAAACCAGCACCTTTCCTTTCCATCAAATAAAAGAAAGCATTTCGTAATTGTCAGTCTCCACACACAGACTCATCAGACCCAAATTTCACATCTATATTCCTTGCACTTTCGAAGTACCACACCGCAGATTGATTGAAAAGATGAAGTATTATTGCATAAATTGAAATATTCTACAATGGGTCAAAGCATGATTGACAAATACAAAAGGCGAGTAGTCATAAATGGAGCACCATCTGAATTGAGAATACTCACAAGTGATGTCCCTAAGGGTTCAGTTCATGGACTAATACTCTTTCTAATCTACATCAATCATACTGGCGATGAAATTAGTTCTGAACTCAACAATTTACTGACAATACCAAGACATATCATCCCTTGCGAAATTGTAGCGATCCTGAAATTCTACAAGCTAATTTGGACAAGCTACAAAAAATGAGTGAACACTGGCGGACGCATATTGGCTACAACAACCCCTTCAATAAATACTGAATGAACAATATTTCACTGGAACGTACAACTGAAGAAAAGGTCTACTTCATTCTACCTTAAAACCTTCAAGCAAATGTGATCAGTTTGCAAAAAAGCAAACAGAATGTTGATCTCCTCAGACGATCATTGTCGATCAAAAAAAAAAATGTCATTCTTCGTCTTTACAAGCAACTTGTGAGACGACAGCTCGAACATGCTGTACAAGCTTGGTCACCATGGCTACAAAAGGACATAAAAATCTTAGCATGGCAAATAATACCTAAACTCCAACACTACAATTATCAAAATAGACTTCAACAGCTGGTTTAATAACACTTGAACAAAGAAGAATTCGAGGCGACATGATTCAACGCTAGAATTAGTTATCAAAGGCCACTGTAACCTTTCACTTGAGTTAGCAGCCGACTCGAGTACTTGAGGACACTGTCCCAAACTTCATAAACTAACCGTTTTCCTCAACACAAGAAAGTACTTTTTCAGCAAGAGTTGTGGACACTTAGAATAATTACCAGCCGATGTCATTAATGCAGAAAGTGTGACATTCAAGAGCAGCTACGACCGCCTACTACAAGTTTGAACTTTCACAGGGGGATTCTTATATACTTTCTCATACCCAAATGAAAAAAAAGTACGTAAAGGCGTTTCGTTTACAGGACTGATCACTGGTTTATTTTCTGTTTCAAGTTAAAATGGACGAATTAACCAAACTTTTGGCAAACCTAAAAGACCAATTAACTGGGATAGGCCTCAACATTCTCCGATTTTCCCGTCTACCATACTCTCTGAGTCGTGGTACCCAAGTCCATCGGCCGACTGAATCTCATTCTGTTCAAGTCCCGATTGCTCGCAATGACAATGCCTTTAAGTTGCCATGCAAAGGTTTCCTGTTCTTTACTTCGATTATTTCCCTGCTTTCATCCATTTTATCTTGACGACAAAGCCACAACAGGCAAAGCCACAACAGACAGCGAGAACGGAGGTCCCAGCGGGAGGCTGAGAGTATTAAAAGGTGTAAATGTGTAGAGAGTACTGTTTTACGTCACCGCATGGTCCATTAATTCAATCTGACAGCCGTAAAACAGTGTTTCGTCGCAAAGTTAAAAACCACGACTTGTTTTTGCGTCAAAATAGCGCCATCAACGGCGAACTTTTGTAGGGAAAGTTTGTGGGTTTTTTTCTGAAAATCTCCGAAAACCTAGGCGCGCGGACGCAAAACTAAGAATTACTTACTTTGGCCTCACTCATAAAAACAAGTGTGTAACGTAAAAAGAAAAGCAGATGAGATTACATTTGTAGAATAAATCAGCATTACTTCACCATCCAATTATCCAAAATTAGTTCCAATCGTGTTTCGGTATGGTGAATGATAGTGAAGCACATTTTGTCTTAACACGGTTTTCCTAAAGTTATCCTTTGAGGAAAATTCAATAATAATCTTTCATAGTCGAAAGCAAATTTTTATAGGAATGCGAATATTATTACCAAAATGTTACTTTTTAGGAAACATCAAGTTTACCCTCCCTGTCTCACTAACTAAAATGCTAACGGGTATTATATGTCTCGCGAGCATTACAGTATCTTAGTAGTTTTGAAATATATGCACCATAAGCAAATGGAACGTTGCTCGACAAGTAAAGAAAGTTAATAATTTGAAATTAAAATAATTCGTCTTGTCATTAGGCTTCGTGTACAAAGCATTATGTCTTATTTGGATAAAAGAGAGATATGAAGTTGTCGTCTCTTTTATCTCTTACTTATCCGGATAAATGCAATTAAGATGATTTAATAAATTGGATTATTAAAAAAGAGGTCATCAATATACTTTTGTGTGTGTTATTATGTGAATGTAGAAACAAATCTGCAAGAAGTGATGCACACTTTGTTCCCATTGTAATGCACACAGCTTAGCTTGCCTATATACCATGCCTGCAATTTGATGAATATGTTGTCGGTGAGGAAAAGAGCATCTTAATATCCTATACTTTAGTATGCATGTATTTATGTTTGTTACAAGTGTTGTGACTGAATAATCCCCCGTTGCTTATGATAATAATGTACCGGTATTTACGAGAGCCATTCTTGTGAAAGGATTGCTTCTTCAGAAGTTATGTTGTAGATTTAATTTTTTAATTTGAGATTGTCAAAATGGAAAAAAAAAGAATTAATAAAATACGATTAAAGAACATGAGTGCATGCAAGTCAACTGATAAATTTACAATATATTATATGACCATGGTCGTAATTACAAAACATAATGTATCACTTTACTTTGTTAGGTAAAATAATGAAAGAACGAAATACAGTACTGGCTTGCTAAATAGCGCCACCCTGTACACCTCGTTAAAGGATTAATCGCTGTTCCCGATTTGCAACTCGCGTCACTGTCACGATCCATTTTATGGAAGATGCATAGTACGAACGACGTTCTATAAACTTAAGTGAAATCCCTAAAAGGTGTATGTCGGACAATATAGATGTACGTCCGCTTTGAATGGAAACTAGACCATTTAGATCGAGGTTTCATTGAAATGCTTATTCCTCTTAGTGTGTTAGCTTTTGCAGGTAAGGTAACCTCTCTTATCATGTTTAATTGTTACATCGAAGAGAGGCAAACGTCTTCGTGATCGTTTAATGATATTGCTTTGTGTGGCAATTTATCTATGGTTGAAATAATGATTTCTAAATTTAACTTTCGAACTATTTATGTTTACTAAACAGTCGTCGCCCACGGCTTGTTCGTCATAACCCCAAACGACACACTGGTTAAGCAAGGTAGCAATACACAGTTAAACTGTACATCGAATGTCAGTGGTTATCCAGTATGGTACAAGGGTGAACCGGGAATGGAACAGAGAGCGATAACTATTGGACAGAAGTAATGGTAATGACCCTCACCATGAAATAATAGAAACAAAAATAATGTTGAGTACAATCTCCATATTCGAAATGCGGATAAGAAGCATGAAGGTAACTATGAATGCGGTGATCTGTTACAAGTCTGTGTCCGGGCTCCTGCATTTCTTTACATCATCGGTGAGTCAAAAATTACGCTTTATATTCCGGAAAATGCCAGACTAGCCTATACTTTTGGGGCGAGGAACCGAAATTCTCTCCACGTTTTTTTTCAGGATTTATATATCAATGGAAAGCCCGTATTTCTGGCAACAAGAATCACGTTGTCTACATTTTACTCACGTGTTCACACATGGGCTAATGTCATAGCGATGTCTGTCTGTCTGTCCGTGTGTGTGTGTGTGTGCGTGTGTGTGTGTGTGTGTGTGTGTGTGTGTGTCTGTGTGTGTGTGTCTGTGTGTGTGTGTCTGTTTTCTTTTACACGGTAACTCAAAAAGGCCTGAAGAGATTCAGGTCATATTTAGTACACAGGTACCATATGCTACTTGCAAACATTGATAAGATTTTGGTGAGTGTGGCTTGCATATTAATGAAGTTATGCAATATCATTTTTTTCCGTACAATTTTTTTCCCTAATTGTTTCCCTATGGAGACGGTAATGACAGTGTAGACATATATCAAGAAATACTGCACAAAATTTCATGAAACTTTTCACAGATGACGATCTCAAAACATTATGATGATACTATGAGTGTCATGTCAATTATCTGCTCATTTGCATATTTGATGAACTTTTTTACTAGTAACATAACTCTGAAATTACTGCACCAAACTTGATGATACGTGCAAAACATATTGATCTGATATATATCTAATTATACTTAGAAGCATTGGGCAGTGTCAAGTTAATAAATAGCTCATTTGTATATTTTATGAAGTTTTATAATTAGTCATATAACTCCGATATAACTGCACCAAATTTGATGAATTCTGATGCAGATATTAATCTGACTGATATATAACTGTGGTGTAAAGCACTTAGTAGTGTCAAGTTAATTAAGGGTTCATTTGCATATTTAATGAACTTTGTAATTAGGTATATAACTCTGAAATTACGGCACCTAAGTCAGTGAAATCTGGTACATATATTGATACTGAAAGCATTTGGCAGTGTCAAGTTAACAAATAGCTCATTTGCATATTTTATGAAGTTTTGTAATTAGTTATATAACTCTGAAATAACTGGACCAAATGTGATGAAATCTGCTGCAGATACTAATCCGATAGATAGCTAATTGCGGTGTAAAGCATTTAGTTGTAAGGAATTAAGTAAGGGTTCATTTGCATATTTCATGAACTTTGTAATTAGTGATATTACTCCAAAATTACAGCATTACATTTGATGAAACATGCTACAGATATTGATCTGATAAATATTTAATTGTACTGAGAAGCATTAGGCGTGTCAAGTTAATAATTAGCTCATTTACATATTAAATAAAGTTTTGTAATTAGTGATTTAACTCTGAGAGTACTGTGCGAAAGTTGATGAAACCTATAATGATATAACAGATAATTGTTCTTATTACACGCCTGACATGGGTGTCGATTATATTGGTATGAATTTGGTTTATTGACAGGAATATTGAAAAACATAATACAATAAATCCTCGTCAGAGATAGTTACTCTGGCAGTAGACCGTATACACGTCTAGTCTTATCAGAAGTCTGTCTTCAACTCCGCGTCGTGTGCTCAATTGAACTGCTGTCAGAATATACAATGTCTGTCTTTGTTCTTGTGTTTTGGTTAGTGATTATCCTGAGGTCTGCAAATGTTGCGTAACATCTCCTTGCTCGTTGTTTTGTCACTTTAATATGAGACAGGTCAAAGGTACAATTGTTTTACACAACTTCATAACAGTCCAAAAGTATGCAGTAATTCATATCATACAGTATTATTTCATGCGTCCAGTAGTGTCTGATAAATGTCAATACATGTCGAGTCATCAGCAGTCAATTTCAATGGTTGATAACTAAGTTTGTAATTTTGTAAAATTCAAAGTCATTCATCTATTCAGGGGTCAAATTAGTAGGTCAAGTTGTTCTGTTGAGTATATGCTAAAGTTGTATAGTCTATTTACTGAATATTAATGAACCTGTTGTAAAAACACGGTTGAGCATATCCAGATCATATCTTTTTTATAAAAGCTTGAGATTTATTGTCATGGTTACTGTGGCATTATTTAAGAATGCAAAAACAATACAAATTTAATATTAGTATATTGAAGACAGATAACGATAAACTTAAAATACCTAGACTTTGTCATTCGCGACTGTGCTGTATCAATTACCATAGCGGACACAGTAATAACGAGTCAATGTGAAACCCGTGTGATTTTCTTCACATTTATCACCTATCCATTTTACCTACTAAAACGTGAATATATTTATTTTAGACAACTTACAATGTGCTCTATTGTCTCTAAGGGTTTCAAATTCATTTATATACAAAATGTTTGTTTAATATCTAAGTCTTTAACCATGACAATTGCGATAAAATCGTATTTTAAAGTATTTCGAGCTACAACGTTTGACATTATCTATATGGTTTAATTTATATTTAGATTAAAATTATTTCATAGAAATTTTCTTTATCTTAGTGTACTCAAGTATGGTTATCCACGTGTGAGACTGCATAAGGTGGTTTCATTGAGACAAGTGATAGGTAAGTGCCCAACCAAAATATGGCCGCCTCCAACCACGTAAACAGCCTAATTCGTGCAAGTACACATTTGAGTCATTACAAATACCACATGTTGAAACAGATTGAAAGGTCGCAAAAGGGGTTTACTCCACTTTGACAAAAAGTCGTTTTTAGATAATATCGCATAATGTTGAAGATGGGAGGAAATTCAAAATGAACAAAAATCTCTTGAAATTTTTGCCCATTGTGCCTCAAATTAATGCTGTTGAGGCATAGTTATCGACTATCGTTGAATTTGTAGATTGCAATGAATATCTGTTGAAATCGGTTACTTGAGGTTGCTCAAATATCGAATAGTTGCAGCTCATGGGCAAATATGACATCAATATCTATGACCAAAATCAAGCGTTTGAAACAGTTAAGGTACTTTTAGATGTATTTTCAGGTAATAAAAATGTAATGTTATTCTAATGTTTGGTTAGAAGTTATACATACATGCATACATACATACATACATACATACATACATACATACATACATAGATACATACATACATACATACATACATACATACATACATACATACATACCTACCTACCTACCTACCTACCTACCCTTCCTACCTACCTACCTACCTACCTACCTACCTACCTACCTACCTACCTACCTACCTACATACATACATACATACATACATACATACATACATACATACATACATACATACATACATACATACGTGCACACGTGCACACGTACACAATTACGCACATACATTTGTTGTGGAAAACAGCTTCAAAAGAAGGGAACAAGGATTATTGGCAGTTTGACTGATTGTTTGATGCAAATTAAATACAGGCAAAAAATCCAACCACCGATTGGCCGCAAAGAGCTTTCAAGATGCGGTACGTTGCCGCTGAGAATGTTCGCTTTTATTCGTGTTATTATGCAGCCGATGGACCACAGTGTGGCGCTTATCCAGGCAACGCTGTTATTGAAAATGAAGAAGTTGTTTTCAACTGCATAATGGACAAGGCTGTACCTCCAGGTGAATTGATGTGGATTATGAATGATGAAGTGGTATCAAGAGAGGCTGAGTCATTGGTGCATGTGTGGAGACACAGCTTTCCTCGAGGAGAAAACGGGTCGGTGCTGGATTGCAAGTTACATCACCACACTCTACGGCCACCAATGCCATCATGCGAAGACAGATTACAGATCAATGTGCAATGTATGTTAAAAGCATTCATTGAAAGTCATTTTTGTGACATTACGTTTTTGCAATATCCAAATCTAATATCCACATAACAATTTTGTTTAACTTTTTTTTCAGAAGTGTGTTTAGAATTTCATCTCTCTGCATAGTGGCTGCGACGATTTGACAATTTGTTTATAATCTGCGTGCTAAATTACAAATAGGAATTATTAAGGATGAACGTGACTATGATTTTGGTTGTTCAGCCAGATTTACCGTTTTAGCTAGCGTGTTAAAGATAGAGTGAATATCGCCCCTTGTCTGTCTGTCTGTCTGTCTGTCTGTCTGTCTTCTGTCTGTCTGTTTGTCTGTCTGCTTGTTTGTCTGTCTTTCTGCTTATTCGCCTGCCAGCCGATTGCGCTATACCTCTGCAACGACTGCAATTATTGAAATTGAATCCGGTACATTATTTCTGTTAACGAATTGCAAATATCGACTAGCTATTTTTGCACAGGTGTACTCCCCATAATACAGACAACGTATTTAAACCGCATTTATGTTTCAGTGTATTTCAAAATAGCTTGGAATTACAAAGTGCTTGTGTGATAAGAAAAGCGTTTCTGGAGATAGAAAATGATGCCACTTGCATCAAATAAAGACGTTCTACTTCGACAAAGTTTGCAACAATTTAACCCAATACGACGCACACTGTGCCAAATTTAACATCGTACGTGTTGCCGCGCACCCATTGAAAACTCACCCGTACACTGACTGCTTGAACATTCTTATATCGCCTTTATCACATTTCCCGACGATAAAATTGCACAGAACATTAACGTTAGGTTTTTTCTCGGTACAGTTTGTACGGTTAAGTACAACAATTGTTGTTTCCTACTCTCAACGTGATCCGTGAGTGAGAAGGAGAACGTTCGCGATTGATGCAGTTGGAGTTATTTTCTATCGCCAGACACGTTTCTCTTATCACGCTGGGAAGTTGTAATTAAAAGCTATTTTAAAATTCACTGTAAATACACATGCCAATAAGATACAGAAAAAAACTTTACATTGGTAAAAACTTTTAATAAATACATCATGTATCAATTCTGTATTTCCAATAATATTCTACATAACGGCTTAGATTTATCGGTGTTTGCTTTTGTTTTTGGAATACATTTCCGTTGCATCATTCGCCATGTGTTATGCCAGACATTTGTCTTGAATTTCTAGCCTAAGAAAACCGGAGTGGAACGTTTGACCGCACGGCTTGACGTACATTGCAGATTGAACATTCACAGGGCAGGTGTAGATTTATGTTGGCAAAACCTAAATACAGAACAAAGATAGCATATAGGTGACACCTGATTGTCAACTAATCGTTTTCAACCTGTCAGTGTACGGATATAGATCGTTTGGTAAAGTACCAGGTTGTAATATGAAAAAAAGTAGAAAGAAGAAATCACTAACCTCTACAGGAAGGATTGTCAAAAGAAATAAAAAAAATCAAAACAGCGAATCAATTTTTTCCAAACTTTGTTCTTTAAAGCTTATCTTAACCTCCAGATAACTAGCTACGCCGCTCAAAATTATTCACGTAAATAGGACTTTAACATCAGTCAAGGCCGTATTTCTTGCACCAAATGTTGCTGTGGTTTTTTCTCATTAAGCATGCGTTGTCAAGTGAAATTGTAAATCATAATTCTCAACTACCGTTCTCATTATAACAGTCGCAGGTTCAAGGACATTCAGGAGGGTACGTCATCGACGTGTCTGTGGCGGATTTTTCAAAACTATTTTTAAGAGCCTACTATGTATGCGGTCATCAGGGTGCAGTACCTTTGCACATCGATAGTTATATGTCATCATATTGTAGAATATTCACTAATTGACACACAAAAAAGAGACATCCTAAACGTCTTAAATGATTAGTCGCCTTTGCTCGGAAAGAACGTGATATCATTATCTCCCCCACGCATCGATCGACCTGCTTGGGACTGCCGTGCTTCCGATATTTTGCCTCACCGCCTTGTTGGTACATGGGCCGTGTTTTTGTTCGTTGATAAGGAACTAATAACAGAAGATTTAGCTATTATTACATCGGTCAAATAAGAATAAAGTATTGAAGATAAAATGCTTTTATCGATTGGCAGTAGAGGGAAAGAATGGTTCAGTAAATATTTAATCGTACAAAATCAGCAAAACAGAAACTATATATGATTTATCAACAGGGAATACAGGTATTTGTCTTTCTTGACCGATAGAACGAAAATAGCCACTATTTTACATGTTCAACGAAGTGTCCTTATTAGGAACATATATCTGAATTGACTAAATAAACAATCACGAAACATTCCATGTATATTAATCCACGCTGTGGTTAAAATTATTGAAAGCCATTCAGCATTTTACGTCCGATAATAACTAATTTGTATCATTAATCAACTTGGTTTCATAAATGAAACATATTTTAACCCAGATGCTCCCACTGTTGTAATATTTGGTGAGAGCACGAAGCAAATTAAAGAAGGGGAAGATTTTAGCGCCGACTGTGGTGTAACCGAAGCAAACCCTGACGAAATAATAGATATACATTGGGCTAGCGTCAACGGAACAAGGATTTCCAACAGCTCTTCACTTTTACTCAAGGATGTAGCAAGACAGGAAAGTGGTGAATATAAGTGTGTTATGTCCAACGTCTTTTACAACGGCGTGAGGGGTAATGGAACAGCAACAGTTAAAGTGGATGTACAATGTAAGATCGTATTTTTTTCTCATATGTTAATCGTCAAATACTCATTCTCTTGACAAAATATACAAAAACGAAATAAAACTAATTATACCACATTTCCGAGTAAAACCAAAATGAACAATAAGCATTTAGCATTTTATTTCAACTGGTCACTTTCCTTATTAGGAACATATTTGTCTAATTTGACTAAATAAACAAATCACGAAACATTCTCTGTAAATTAAACCACGCTGTGGTTAAAATTATTAAAAGAAATTCAGCATTTTACTTTCGATAATAACTAATTTGTATCTTTAATGAACTTGGTTTCATGAATGAAACACATTTTAACCCAGATGCCCCCACTGTTGCAATAATTGGTGAGAGCACGAAGCAAATTAAGGAAGGGGAAGATTTTAGCGCCGACTGTGAGGTAGCCGAAGCAAACCCTGACGATATAGTTGATATATATTGGGATGGCGTCAATGGAACAAGGATTTCTAACAGCTCTTCACTTTTACTCATGAATGTAGCAAGACAGGAAAGCGGTGAATATAAGTGTGTCATGTCCAACATCTTTTACAACGGCGTGAGGGGTTATGGAACAGCAACAGTTAAAGTCGATGTACAATGTAAGATCGTATTTTTTTCTCACATCTTAATCGTCAAATGCTCTTTTTCTTGACAAAATATACAAAAAACGAAATACAATTAATTATACCACATTTCCAAATAATGTGTGAAAAAAATAATTAAGAAAGAAATCCAACATTCTTCAAATTGAGCTGAAAAAGATAGCTCAAAAAATCACAAAAGAAAAAAAACCACAAAAACATCGCAATGACGATCACCCAAATCATTTTTTTGTCCATCTTTTCATATCAATCTTTTTTTTAGCATTTTCTGCATATTTTCATTATTTTTGTAGCCTACCCGGACGCATACATTTATTAATTTCCACGACATGGGGCAAATTAAACCTGTATTGATTAATTTCATATTCCTTCTTAGATTTATCAATTGTAAACATGACGGTAACACCCAGTTTCTATGCCACTGAAGGGGATGAACTATTCATATATTGCCAAGCAATTGGCGGCAACCCTGGTCCACGTAGGCTAGCTTTGTTGTTTGATGAATATGTCATCGATGAGAGTGAGGGACGAGAATTGCACTTCACAATTGACAGTATCAGACGATATCATAAAGGCATATATCAATGCAATGCTAACACTATTTACTACGATGGTAAAGAAGAACTGTCATCATATTTGCAAGAAATTGTAGTTTACTGTGACTATCATTTCAAATAGCATGGCTACTTCCCCTTTTTAATATTACCAGTCTTGTCATCAACGAAGTATAAACCTTTTACAAATTTCCTGCATCTCTATTCCTGCTTCCCACGCTTTTCCTAGTCAATTATTCTGATAATGTATTTCCTTGTTAGTGAGTAGAGTGGAGGGTGTTCCTGTACTGTCTATTGGTTAGTAAATATATTATTGTCACAAGTTTGTCTAGCATTTTCTGTTTAATTTCGTATTGTTTTTCAGGCACCAACAAATGCTACTCGTAAAACAAGTCAATTTCCTAAAAGAAAATTGATGGCAGTTTGTTACAAATTATGTTAAACTGTTTCCGGACGACACTGGAAACCTGTAATGACGTATTGAGACGTAGTCTTTTTTCACTGTAGACCTACTTATTTAGCTTTCAAAGTTGGAGGACGGTTCATAATACCGCGGACTTTACTACGTTTGACCACTCACGGTCCCTCTATCACTAGGATTTATTGATGTAAAATATCATCACTCTTTTGTTTTTATTTTTGGCCTCTATCACCTCGAAGCAGGAACAATTATAAAATGTGAGATTTATTCACGTATCAATTCAAATTTCAAAATACTATCTGAATAGACATGACTTATTTTTCGGCATCAATAAGTTGGAATCGTTGAAACATTGTTGAATGTCGGACACTGTATTGATTGACATTACCACAAAAAGATGCATTTATCATCTAAAGTTCATTCGAAGTGGGTACACTTTTGAATATCGGACTTTGAAGGGTATCGGCTAACATGTAAAATGTTAAAAACGCAGACGTTAATAATTTGTTTTTGGTCGTAATGTGTTCGGATGAAAACATTTTGTTAATGTCTAACTTCATTGGTATAGACAAACGTGAAATGCTCTCTCTTTGGCCCCCTATACGTTTGGAACGTGAACAGTTCTGAATGTCAGATCTAGATTTCATAAGGCATTGATACAAAATGTAACCAACTTTAGGAATGGACGTTTTATTGCGATTCTTTATCGTAATTTGTACGAAGCAGTGGATTTCGGAAGTAGAGGTGGATCTGATGGGTAGTGAAACACATAAACATTATACGCAATATCATCAGGAACATAGAAAATATATAGCTTTCGGCATTTTAAGCATAGAACGGGAGCATTTATAAGTACATTAGTATCCTAAATAACACCAAGCAAAGAACGTCATAACGGAAATATCTTTATTAATCCGATATTAGAGAGGTACTTTCACTTGGTACATTTTCAAACACATTTTTTAATGCCAACGGTCGATATTTGACGTGGCGACTCCGCGCGGATCGCGAGATATCGATGAAAACATGTCATTTCCCGAGCGTATTTTTCACATCCCGAAGTTTTACGATCGTTTCTGGTTATGACCCGAAATCCCCCGAAAGTGTGTTGTTTTGCTGATTGGCGATATTCTAAGGAATCCAAAAACGTTCGAATGACGCAATTAATTTACCTCTACTGCGATGACTTTATATACATCATTTCAATGCCTTTCCTCTGGTCATTCTGTTTTAAAACTTCTCCTTAGTTTTTGTCGTTTTCATTATTCTCAGTCAGTTGCGTTTAGATTTTAAACAATACCACATAGATATCAGTTTTTACGTGTAAAATATTAGTTGCCTCTGATGACTACATTTTGTCGTCTGCCACACAGCTACGCGTGGTTCGATACATAGCGGCCGCCGCGTGTGTATGCGCGCATACCACGCGGCGGCCACTATGCATGCTATGTATCAACCGCTGTGATAGTCAACTCTGCAAATTCTGGTGGAATCAGCAAACTTTGTATTTCGTTTTTGCTAAGTCAGTAAGACTCGGCTTTCTCCCGCGGGACATGACCGTCACCGACGCGAGTGGTACTGCTGTGGCGTACAGCAGCGTCAGCGTAGACTTGTACTCCATAGCTTAGTTGACAATGGCCCCAGTGCCGAACGTTCTATGTTCGGAAGCTGAATTCAGGTGGGCCACCGGAATTCATACTTTAACTTTTTTAAGGATATATTTATATCGATATCTCGTGATCCGCGCGTACTCGCCATGTCAAATATCGACCGTTGGCATTAAAAAAATGTGTTTTAAAAATGTTACCAAGTGGGAGTGCCTCTTTAATGTGAGAAATGGTAAAGTAATATAAACTACAATAACAGCCTCTCAGTTGTGCACCTGATCACAATCCGTCATAGATCAAAATAAATCATGGAGGTGTATGCTAATTTATGGACTATGTTTACATATTCCTCGGATTTCACAAGGGAAAGCCATGTGCATTTCCTTTGATTTTGAAAATCATGAATTACACAAAATCACTTCTTAAGTAACTGGAGACAAATCTCAATGCCAGGGCATAGTTCAAGTTGTATTCTTAGAGCATTTTGTAAAACATAACAGAAAATGAGCAATTTGGTATGTAGCTACCTTAAGAAGGTTGCACCTTTTTTACCCCCCAGATTCTCCTAAGATTGTCACCCGGGAGACAAGATCTGTAGCTTACTTAGGTGAAAGAGTTCCAATGACATGTGAGGTGCAAGGATTTCCAAAGCCTGTAGTAACTTGGTTTGATGGAAATGGCGACTACATCCCGCGCGACAAAAACAACAAGAATATAACCGAAGAAGCGAATGACTGCGAAACGACGGTCACGAGCACTCTGACCGTCACTGTAGCCGACGAGACGTATTACGGGAAATACTCATGCATTGCATCAAACAATATTTTGCCCGATGATGAACATACGATGGAAATAGTTGAACTAGGTGATTCAGGTTATATTTTCTTAGTATAAAGTGTGAAATGGTTGATGTCTTCGATATCTTCAATTATTATACTTTGATATTGCAGTTTCACAGAGTAATGATAGACTTAATAATAATAATAATAATATTATTTCTTATAGAGCGCATTACATTTTAAAAATCTCAATGCGCTTTACACAACACTAAAAAGAGGTAAATTATAAATAAAAATTACGAGAAAACACCAATAAAATGCAAAGAGGTAAAATTTTAAAAAGTGCTTGGGTCTAATTACTTAAAAAAGGTTTCTAGTAAAGTTAAAAAGCTCTGAGACATATGGCAGTATGGATTATATTTTGATTACATTTCATTGAAGTCATTCAATACACCTCAGATATTTTTGTTGTGTTTTTGATCTCATACAATTGATTCCTACAGATTTCAGTGGATCGTACAATATAATGAGTTTCATCTGATCGGGTCTGTGATTGATGTTTTCTACATGTACACAGGACCAGTAACATTTTCTACGATGCTTTCATTTTTCCTAGGTTCATATTTAGATAGCACTGTCATCAGTCTCATGTGGCGTCTTCATTGTGATTGTAGTTGTTGGAAACGTTCTCGGAGTTATATTCTACAACAAATGTGTGGCCAAGAATCAAAACAGCAACACTGGTAGGTAAAACGCGTTGAGACACACATCGTATCAGTAACAGGGCACCCCACGTTCAAAACATGGACATTGGCCTCTGCATTATTGAAAAAACAATTAGATGTGTGATTTCGGAGATCGGGCAACTTAATCGTTATATTCGTATGATAGAGGTCGATTAAACTTTAATAAATTCAGATGAAACTGTTAGATATCATCATGGTTTTAGAAGAGATTACTAATCACATATGCTTGTCTTTGCAATTCTTATGATTGACAGAAAATGTAATGAAATTCAGAGACCTATATACCGAAAATTAATCTCTCTGCAGAATAAGGGAAACGTGTCCAACTATTCTTTATAGTTGCTCTTACAAATGTAACAAACCAATCGGACTTGTTCGTTCAATCTCTCAAGGTGTCAATATTTTCAACCCCTACGGTGTTTGCCCTAGTTTCATTTAACACGAGTTAATGCTGACATCAAAACGAGGAACTGACACGAGAAACCAAGGTCAGAATACTTGTCTGTCGATATGCATTGCAGAATAAAAATAATCTAAAAAACCTGTGTTATTTTCGTTTCAGACTATTCCCATGCGGGGTAAGTTATGCCAATCAGATATGAATTATAATTGTTCGAGGTATTGTATTGTATTCGATGAACTTATACGATAAATACGTTATTAATTCCGATCAACATTTCTTTAAAGACCAGATACAAGTGATTATGCTGAAATACCCGAAAATAATTTCAGTCACCGAATGGAAACAGAAGGTTTATCGGAAGCAATTGATCTCAGTCAATTTGTAGGTAAGACACTGTCCCGAACTGTCTTTCAAGAAACTTTTTTTTTTTTTAATTTAGTGAAATCGATGTCTACTTGGAAAAGGGTTAATAGACAGTATTTGTAGCTAGAGAAGATTTCTATAAAAAGGCTAAGGTCTTCTCCGTAAACTCATTGTATTGTAACTGTTCACACAATAACAAATAACAAGAAAAGGGAGACCCTTGTCAAATGGTGACGCAGAAGGATGTAATCATGGGGGAAAAAATTAAGTGCGGATAATTTCATAGTGATAATGTATGTGATAGTCACGGAGATAAGAACTTTTACATCATTCCAACGTTAAACAGCTTGAAGGCTTTGTATGTAGTATTTCACGAATGTCTGTTTTAAATGGTTATCTTTCACAAATGAAGAAAAACCTTGGTGATTATTTGTGGCCGTGCTTTCGGCTTGCTTACAAATTGACATAAGCTTATATACTTATTGATAACAAATTCAACAACATTTGCAACAAGAAACCACTGTAGAGAACTTTCAACATGTTGGTGGACAGTTTATCGCGGCAAGCCGAATGACCCATGTAAGTGAGCTAATTTACTTAACGTCCACGTTTCGTATGGTTGTGCAATTGGTAATAGGCCGACAAGATGGCCGCCATGATACCTAAATTGTAATATCTCAGCTACTTGAGGTGCTGCAAGAATTATTTTCTTTGCCAGTGAAAGAGAATCGATGAATTCATGTCTTTCAAAGACCCACCTGTGTCACCCTTGATGATATATTTTCACCACACAGATTTAGACGTGTAGCTGTGGCCTATTTGGCCGAATAGGCCATACCTACCACGTCTATTAAAATTCATGAGTTTACTTTTCTTGGTTACGCAAACACTTTATCGATGGAAATCTGGGGAATGGCTATTACACAAGGTTGACAACCGCACATTTGGGTAGTGAATTCAGATTTTCTTTGCACTGAGCTAGCTCTGTGCTCTTTTTAAGACAGTGGCGATTCAGAATAATATTGCTTTCACAAATTTCCCCACAATTACAACACTAACGTTCATCGAACAGGGAAAACTGAGCAGGCTTAGCAAAGCCGTTTGTGATTTCATACGAAAAA